>NW_024423344.1:54013797-54100787 GCF_017311325.1 Ursus maritimus
TTCTTGTATTATTCCACATGAGTCAAATCTCAAGAGGCAGAGTTGGAGGGATCAAGTTTGAATTCTATGTTCACAAATTGGACAGGGAAATTTAATTTGCTGCATTTAGCATTAACTGAAGAATAGTTAATTCTCCAAAGGACTACTCAAGAAGTATGAATAATGAGGACAAAAGTGATGGAAAGATACACAGGTAGAGGGTGAGAAAGGAATCAGGAGGCGTGTAGGGAGAGAATTGCTCCATGCCATTAAATAAGGCTTTGGTTATATATTCCATTTTTAGTTGTGTGGCAGAAGTCCATGGATCGACCAGACTATTTTCTAATATTTTCAGCCCACCCAATGCTCTATATCTTGCAGCAAGGTCAATCTATTTAAGGCTTGGCAACTCCTTCACTCAGCAGCTTTCGCCATATTGCTTTCTGGCTGGTACAAATCAGAGTCCTCTGATGATGTGGGGTTGGCTCACATACAGACAATCCTCTTTGAGGAGTATATTTTAATATGGAGTATCCAATATCCCATTATCAAGATTTTATAGCCTAAATTTTTACCCTGTTTCAATGAAAGAGATAGTGTTGTTTTTAAGGGGTGGGGCTGACTGTAAAAATTTAGATAGCCCTCTTCATTTTCTCTTTCCCTAATGGTGGACCTTCATTAATATTATAAACCCATTACAGAGCAGTAAGAGCCCCCAAACCAGTCAATTTCTGTGAACCAGACATAAAGGAAATCACTTCAAGAGGACGAAAATTCCATTATAGCAATCAGAACCCACTCCCCAAAATTTAGAGACCTTTTACTATTATCTTCAAATGCATCAGAGTCAGCCTGAAAGCTGAATGCAGGACAGGTTAAGCCTTAAGATAGCCCTGTTAACTGCTGTTCTTAAATAGCAAGCACTACTCATCTTAACACTCTCATCTCCTAAGTTAATCAGCCAAATTTCTAACAACTGACCTTGTTTCTACCATGCTTTGTCTTTTCTTCCTTTGAGAATCAGTATTTGTGGTTGTTTCAGTAACCATTATCTAAAAGGGGATGAAACTTTCTGTCTAAGTAGAATAAATGTTCATACTACTTGCAGTAATGGGCAGTTTAAGATAGACTGTCGGAAGGGTGATAAGTAATAACAACTAAATCACTGTTCAGGTAGCTGGCAAGAAATTCTCTCAGTTGTTCTGTATTTATAAATGTCTTTATTTCACCTTCATTTTTGAGGTATACTTTCTGTAATGTAGAATTCTGTGTTGATATTTATTTTTGTTTTGGTGCTTTGAAGCTGTTTTTCAATTGACTTCTTGCCTCTATTGCTTTCGATGAAAGGTCAGTCATCATATTTTTGTTTCTTTTGTGTAATCTGTTTTCTCTATTTCAAGATTTACTCTTTGTTTTTAGTTTTGAGAAGTTTGCCTATGTTGTGCTTAAGTATGGTTTTCTTTGTGTGTATTTTGCTTGAGATTTACTAAATCAGTACGTTTGTATTCATTGATTTTGGAAAGCTTTTCATTTCTATTACTTCAAATACTTTTTTTTTCTGCCTTTTCTTTCTTATCTCCCCGAGGGGTTCAAATTACATGTGTTAGACAGGTTGATACTGCCCACTTAATAATGAGGCTTTTTTTGACTTTTTTGTCAACATTTTTCTCTTTGGTCTTTAGCTCAGTAATTTAATTTTATCTCTCTTTAACTTTACTGTCCTAATCTTCTACCACATATAATCTGCTGTTAAATCCATCTAGTGAATTTTTTCATTTCATATATTGTAACTTTCATTTATGAAAATGTTAATTTTCTAAGTTTTTACTTTTCTACTGAGATTCCCAATCTTTTCTTAAGACAATATTTTCATCATACTTAAAAAAAAACTATTTATTAAAACTGGTTTAACACACTTTCTGCTAATTTCAACATGTGAGTTACTTCACATTTTATCTTTTGCCATCTTTTCCCTTGACTAGGTCATATTTCCTGTTCCTTTTCATGTCAAATATGTTATTTATTTTATTTTATTTTATTTTATTTTATTACTTTATACTGGATATTGAATATGATATACCAAAAAGACCTTGAATTCTGTTATTGTCTTCTGAAGAGAGTTGACTATTTGACTCTATCCTGGAATTACATGTGATATAAAATGCTTGTTGTTGTAAAAGGACTGAAAACAAAATTGCTATTGTTTTATAAATAGATTTTTATTAATTTAAACCAATGTATGGTTATATTCTACACTACAGCAACTTCTCAGCAGTTAATGGGTAGGGGGTATTCAAACACAATAATCTATTTAGATGAGATAGCTTTTTTCATGAAATTTCTAGAGGACCCATGCCTCCTAACAAAGATATCTTGAGTCGTCTATTGCTAATAATAGACTTGGTTAAAACTCTTAAATATTTTTACTAGATCTCACACTGTTCTAGCACAATGTGATAATCAAGTTTAGCAAAACAATTATCTGAAAGGACACATTGGGTTTGTTCCACTGATTAAATGCAATTAGTTCTTTTGGTAATTAACATAGTTTTAGAAGGAACATACATTTATACCGTTCAGCTACTTGCTTACTAAATAGAAATACTAGTTAAATGTTAGACCCCTCAAGACCAAAAAGCAAACTTAGAATAAAACCAGAGTCAAGGCTCTATGAGCTTTAAACTTCTCAGCAAAAATGGGACTTTTTCCTTCCTCTTTCTTCATCATAACTGGAATAACAAAACAACGAGGAATCCCTAAAACACTTCAGATTTTACTTGTGTTTCTTCTTTAGATATTCTCTTTTTATCCAAATCACACAAGCTAAGGTTTTTTTGCACTGCTATGAAAGGACAAAGGCAATCAGATAAATAACCTAAGCAAACTTTATACAGTCTATCCTCACTTTGCATGGTAGTAACAACAAAAACACAACTGTGTAAACTGAAATCATGCAAAATTATCTTAATATTATCAATGGGAAGAAAATCATTCAATAACCTTTAAGCATTTTGTCAAAAGATTAAAAACTCTTTAGGGACACCTTGGTGGCACAGTTGGTTAAGCCTCCAACTGTTGGTTTCAGCTCAGGTTGTGATATCAGGGTTGTGAGCTTGAGCCCCGCTTAAGGCTCCATGCTCAGCATGGAGTACGCTTGGGACTCTCTCTCTCTCTGTCCTCTGCCCCTCCCTCTTGCACATGCTCTCTCTCTCTCTCAAAGAAATAAATCTTTAAAAAAAAACATTAAAAACTCTCTGTCAGCATACATTTATAATGAAATAAAACAATAGTAAAGCTAATAATTATTTAACACTGAGATGTCTTTTTTCTTTTTTCTTTTTTTTTTTTAAAGATTTTATTTATTTATTCAACAGAGACAGAGACAGCCAGCGAGAGAGGGAACACAAGCAGGGGGAGTGGGAGAGGAAGAAGCAGGCTCATAGCGGAGGAGCCTGATGTGGGGCTCGATCCCATAACACCGGGATCACGCCCTGAGCCGAAGGCAGACGCTTAACCGCTGTGCCACCCAGGTGCCCCGAGATGTCTTTTTTCTTGACACTACTGCTGACACCAAATTGTATGGATTTTTTACACTAACTCTTCAATTCTTTGACACCAATTGGATGTCCAATGATTGAATTCAATTCTGACACAATCTTGAGTTAGTACAAACTCCACAAAGTAAGGACTTAGTCCCATAAAACTGCCCCACTTCAGACTCATTTTTAGTCCCCTTGGCTACCTACATTTCTGAATAAATGAATATAGATTCAGGGGTTCCCACAACCCCTCTTCAGGTTCAATAATTTGCCAGAAGACTCATAGAACTCAGGAAACCATTTTACTTAAATTTATTTATGCCTACCAGTTTAGTATAAAGGATACAACTTGGGAACAGCTAATTGAAAAAATGCATTGGACAAGGTATGAGGGCAGC
This sequence comes from Ursus maritimus, assembly GCF_017311325.1. NCBI lineage: Eukaryota > Metazoa > Chordata > Mammalia > Carnivora > Ursidae > Ursus > Ursus maritimus. Next base: position 54,017,714 of record NW_024423344.1, read on the forward strand.
ACTTCAATGTGTTCACCAATCCAGAAAGCTTTCTGAATCTCCATGGGTCCAGAGTTTTTGTAGGTGTCAATCTCCAGCCCCCTCTCATCTTCCTGGACTTCGGTGGCTGGGGCTGACAGTTCCAATCCTCTAATCACCTGACCTTTCTGGTTACCAACCTTATCCCGAGGCTATCCAAGGGCCCCAAGTTCCTTTTTAACACAATCTCAGTTATGATCATAGGCAGCTTATTATGAATAACAAAAGATGCTCTTAATTACTCAGGAAATTCTAAGGGTTTTAGGAGCTCTGTGCCAGATCAGGGGACAAAGTTTAAATATATGTTTGTGTTTTTTTAAAGATTTTATTTATTTATTTGAGAGAGAGAAAGAGAGAGCACGTGCCAGAGAGAGAGCATGAACAGAGGAGAGGGACAGAGGCAGAAGCAGACTCCCCACTAAGGAGGGAGCCCAATGGTGTGTTCAATCCTAGGACCCTGGGATCATGACCTGAGCTGAAGACAGACACTTAACTGACTGAGCCACCCAGGCACCCCTAAATATACGTTTTTAATTTAAAATATGGGAAATACAAATCATTTGGTTACTATCCTGTTACTCGCACAAAACTTTATATACAGTCCAAACAATGCTTGCCTTTCTCTTCACATATATTTTACCATACAGAGTGAGCATCTTTTTCTATGCATTAGCATGTTGTCAAACTCCTTCTATTTGGATCACCTCCCAAGATTTTATCCTTTGCACTTTCAATATTGTAAAACATCTATGAAATTTCTTTAATATTAAGTTTTTTCAAGCATCACTTATGAGATACCTTCATCCATTTTGTCCCAATCATGTACCTCTTTTATGACAATAACTTTACCTTAATTAAGTTTCTCTGGCTGCATATCAGGAGTCTCTCAAAGGACTGCATGTCTGTATCCCCAATGTTTCTATTCATAATAGATTCTAATTTCCCTTCCAGCATTTTCACATTTTGTTTCTCTGCCATACGTTTATCTTTGTTGATTAATTCCCTCTTTCATTTATCCATTTTTTAAAAAAATGGTGCATGGCGTTATCACTTAAAGACAGGGAGGCAACAAAACTACATGCTTTGTTTCTGTGCATACACCGAGTAACAGATGCATAGTAAACAATCACCAACAGACTGAAAAAAGTAGTAAGACCAAGCATGGATTTGGATGCACATGTGTTATTTATATAGTGATTTGTGGACTGAAGAGTTAGCAGCAGTACATATTTCATGCAGTTACTTAGTGAATATTTTGTGGTAACTGAAATCAACTCTGTTTTTGGGGGATTGGAATTATATAACTAAATCATGGTAATCACAATTTGTACATATCGGGACCATGCAAAACTAGGACTGCCTGTTGTTTTCTTTGTCTCTTGTTTGACCTCTGATACCTCTTGGCATGTGTATGGTTTTATAACATATTACAGTTAAAAATAGTGAGAAGTATTTTTGGGCTCTTTCGTATATGAATAATATTTGAGAAGGCCTCCTTTCATTTGATCCAAGCCCTTTGAATTTAATAAACAGGAAGAAAGGGATGTGGAAGTTTGGAGACTATAAATTTCTCTGACGAACATAAGAAAGAAGATATTTTTTGTTGAATATTGAATTTATCTATAGAAACAAGTGCCTTTTCTGTCAATGGATTGATATTTTAAAACTTTTGATTAAATGGTAACATTTAAGATTTGGAATTTAGAAATATAAAATTGAGGTTTGAAATTTGATGTAAAAGATGTATAAAGATATATAATATCTATGCCCAGACTCTAAGCTCTATGAGATGGTCATGTTTTTTTCATTGTTGTATGCCTAGTAAATAGAAGAGTTCTTGGGTCAAAATAGGTGTCAAAATGATTTTTTGAATGCATGAATAATCTACAAGTAAAATTCTTTTAGGGATCTTTAAGAAAATAGCAACTCAAGACTAATTCTAGGTCTTTTGGTCCTATTACGAACCATTTTTATAACCCCTACATTGTCCAGTCTTATCAAATAACACCTACTCAAGTAGGTAAATTGACATTTTTGCCATTTTAAGGGACTAGTAGTGACTTTTCCAGTTCTTCTTATTTTATTTAACTAATTGCAATCTATTCACAAATAAATCTAAGAGATTCATCAGATAATATGACAAAAATGATCTTTGGTACATAAGAAAAAGAGACAGGTATAAGTACATAGGTCTGATATGCCCTTTGGAAGACCTAAAATCAGTACATGTTAAAACCTTACATAGCTTCCTATCCTCTAAGGAAACTATTCCTAGGGTGTAATACAATGAGGTACCAACAGTTAGAAGTATCAAGATGTCTCTGCACTCATTTACTTGATTATCTTATAAAATCGGTTTTGTGTTTAGGTAAGTTAATTTGCATGATATATGTGTGATATTGAAAAACATAATTCATAACACTAATGTAAAAAGAAGAAAAATGATAAGCATAGCGATAGGTGAAAAACAGTATTAAAACTTAAATTAAAATCAATTTGTGATTAAAACTGCTAGAAAGACGAGAAGGGACAGTTCTCAATTTCATAAATGGTCCTACAACAAAACAAATAAAAAAATATCAACATATGGAAAACTTTAGCCCTGTCATAGGAATGAGAAGGAGATACTCACTCTATCTGTGATGCCCTGTAGATATTAGTCAGAATAATAAGGTGTTAAATAAAAAAACCAATTTAGGTGATTGAAACAAATTTTCATGAAGTGAACAATCCCCTTTTGGAGAACTGTAAAATGAGACAGAAGGCAGAAAGCCTTTATAGGACAAAAAATAAAGAACAAGGAAGAGGAAAAATAGAAGATACCAGACTGGCTGGGGTCACATAGTCAACCTTGTTTGAGGGGAGAAGGCCCAGAGTTGGCTTAGAATTTGGGAAATGACTGACTGGCTATCCTGCATTTCTGGTCAAGTGGGTATTTATAGAAACATGAAAGTTATCCAACTTTTGGTTTGCTGACTAAGACAGAAATCACAAAGTTCATTATGTACTAGATTTAGAGCTGTTTATCTTTGAAATGTTTTTCTTTCCCTTTGGCAGACAGTTTCATTTAACTTAGACGAGAAGGCCTAAAAAAATCCTATCAGGATCTGAATACTAGCTTACAATTTGGACAACATAGGGTTACTTTTGAAAAACCCTTTCGAATGCCTTGCCAGGTTTTAGCCACTACAAAAAATGAATATTCATGGAAGTATTGAACGATTTCATAGATGAAAGAGGCATTCCCTAAGAGGGTAAGAATGATACCATTCCCCTGAGATCCACTCCCAAAGATACGTCCCTCCCAAAAAGGAAAGACTTAAGACAATCCCCCTGAGAGCTAGCAAGAGTCAGTAGGATAAATGGAGTACTATCCACATTTTTTTCTAGTCATATCTAGTCACAGATAAAACGCAACCCACATTTCTGTCTGACCATAATTTTGGGCCTCAACTTGAGGGTTGAGCTCCCTACCTATGCAAGAACCAAAACTGCATGCCCCAGGCAGGCAGAAAGCCAAGTCGAATTCTCAGAACACAAAATGAGACAAACAACAAGGCAATAGCTATCCCTAAGAGAGTAAGGATCAATAACCAATGGAGCACTCAAAACCAAATTCACAGGAGTCTAGATTTGGAAAGGCATGAGTATCATGAAATTTACCTTCCTTTTTTGACTAGACATTGCAGGAATCTGAAAGAACTAACTTTGGTAAGAATTCTTACCCTTCACCGGCTTCTGCCAGGATCCCATCTGAGATTCTGAGGTGTGTGAGGTTTAAAGTAGAGCATATAGCTTTGGTTTCTGCCAGAATTTCACAAGATTTTCCATTAATTTTACTTTCCCCTTGGCTGTTTAAGGGAATAACTAGTAGAAGTTTACTGAAGAATCCCTTGAGATCCCATCAGTGCTGGAAGGGGCTCTTAATGGGGGCCCTTGTAGTTTAGATATGGTGCATTCGAGTTGGTGTGAAAGAATTTTCACAAAACCTTGGAGGACACTATTTTTTTCCAGTGTTCCAGTTGATTGCAAGTGAGACACTGATTTCTGGGTCAGTGTGCTGATGATGGACCCCTAGGAAGGTGAAACAGGGGAGGCTGGGGTGTTGCTTTAGCTTTAAGGTCTGGGAGCTGTTGCAGTTGTAAGACCATTAACTTGGTAGACTTCTGTTTGTGGTCTTGTGGTCTCTTCAAAGTGGAAAGGTGATAGAGGGTTGGTAGACTGTGAGTACTCAGGTAAAGAAGGATAAAGGGGAGTAGCAGGAGTCACGTCAGTCTTATAAGACTATATTTAGGCACCTCTTGTGTATTTAATTTTTCATTAGCTTTATATAATGAATCTTTTGACAAAGCTATTTTGCAATCCTGGAGACTTTTGGGAGTTTCTGCATGCCAATTGAAATAAATATCCCATTCTGTTTGTTTGGTTTGGGAATCCTTGCTTTGAACTGAACTTCTCACATGAATGATTTTATCTAATTGGACATTTCCCATAGTGGCCATTGTAATTCTAGGTTGTCTTAGTAAGATTTTATCATTTTTGTAGATGTCCATAGATTCTGGGAGTATAGTTCTTAAACATAAAGTAAGCAGGGGCCATGCTCAATTCTTGAAACTTGGGGACCCCATTTCTTCAGCTAAACTTCCTTGGAGCCAAATTAACACCTAAGGGGGATGTGCTGCTGGACTGGGGATTTTGTGGTGTTTTACAGTGTACCTCATTGCATGGAAATTTTCTTAAGGTTGGCAGATGACCTAGTGCCAATCTAACTCATCACATGACCAACTTACCCTACCTTGGGAGTCTTTGAATTAAGTAGAGAGCACTCTAACAGCTTTTAAGTGCTTGATCCATGCCCACCAATTTTGCAGCTTTAGCTTCCAAGATTACCATTTGCAACAGATTTATTACAACTTCCACTTGAAGATTTCTTTATAGTGACAGATGCCCAATGGATTTTAATAGTCCAATCTATGCCTGTTAAGATTTTGATTTCAATGGTCAAAACAATCCAATCTCTTGTCTTAATCTATTTCTCCAACTTCCCCAGCTTTTTATGCTGTTTACCTGGCTCAAGCCACTGTGAGTCCCCCAGGGGCTGCCACCCCTTACATATACATATCTTTTTTAAATAAAATTTGGATCAGAGAGCTGCGCGCAAGGAAGCGGTGCTCAAATCTGACAGTGACTTACCCATGGCGTTGGTAAAGACTACATGAAGAGTGAATTCAAAGGGTTCCATGGGTGCCTGGCCTGTGCAACTTGTCCTGCAAGCCATTTGCATTCAGCTTCAGATCCCATTCCTTGTCAGCAAAAACTGTTAAAAGTGATTAAAGAAAACAATCTAGGTCATACAATTAAACTTTATTTAACACTTTATGAAGTGGACTGTCTTCTTTTGGATAACTGCAAAATGGAGTAGAAGGCAGGAAGATTTTATAGGAAAAAGAATAAAGAAGAGAAAAATAGAAAATAACTGATGGGCTGGGGCCACCTAGTAAATCTTGTTTGGGGTGAGAAGGCCCAGAGCTGGCTTGGCATTTGGGGATTGGTGCCCTGGATATACTGTGTTTCTGGTCAAGGAGAACATTTAAAAGGACATGGAATGGGGGCGCCTGGGTGGCTCAGTCATTAAGTGTCTGCCTTCGGCTCAGGGCGTGATCCCGGCGTTAGGGGATCGAGCCCCACATCAGGCTCCTCTGGGAGCCTGCTTCTTCCTCTCCCACTCCCCCTGCTTGTGTTCCCTCTCTCGCTGGCTGTCTCTCTGTCAAATAAATAAATAAAAATCTTAAAAAAAAAAAAAAAAAAAGGACACGGAATGTTGTTTCACTTTGCTGACAAGGCACCCCAGGCAGTAGTGGCTCCATGTTGAACCCAGAAAATTATTTCAACAAAGGCAAGGAAATGAAATAAAAATTATTAGTGTTGGAATTAGGAAATAAAAAAGGTCAATATTTACAGGCAACAATATTGTGTACATAGGAAATTCAAAGACATTTCTACATAAACTACTTCTCTCAATATATATATGTATGTTAACATATTATCATGAAATAAAAAAATACATCAAATTATAGACTAATACAATAAAAGATACAGAAGATATCTGCACCAAAATTTTTAAACATGACTGAGAGAAATTTAAAAAGGAAACTAAATTAATAAAAGGGTATTTCATATTTATGTATTGGAAATCTCATTATCACAAATATATAAATTCTCCCCCATTGATCTATACTTCAATGCAATCCTAATCAAAATCCAGGAGATATGGGGAAATTAATATGTTTATACTAAAATTTATAAAAGATACAAAACAGCAAGAGCCTAATATAGCTATGTCCAACACAATTGGAGAAATTATACTTTGAAATATCAAGGTATATTTGTAAGTTTTGGTAATTAGTTGAGTGTGTTTCTGGTACAAAGATAAGCCCATAGAATAATGAGAGCATTCAGGAGATTACACTATCATATATAGTCACTTGATTTTTGTCAAAGGTGACACTGAACTCCAGTGGGAAAATGAATTTTTCCCAAGAATCAGCAAACTTTTTCTGTGAGGTGCCAAATAATAAGCATTTTAGGTTTTGCAGACCATGTAGACTCTATTGCAACTATTCAGTTCCACCTAAAACATCAAGAGATGAGATGTCAACAAATAGTCATGGTTGTGCTTCAATGAAACTGTATTAATGAACACTGAAATTGAGTCATACAATTTTCATGTCACCATATATTATCCTTTTTATTTTTTCCAACTATTTAAAAATGTAGAAAATTTTCTTAGCTCACATGTCATACAAAAACAGATTTGCTTATTGGCCATGTCCTTTTTGACTACTAGTGTTTTCATTGAAGTGTACATGACCAGTTGAATATTAACATGGGAAAAAAATATAACGTTACCCCGACTTGACACCATACACACAAAAAAGTCACTTTCAGTAGTATTGCAGGCCCAAATCTGAAACAGAAAGGTTCATAGATTCTCTAAGTTAACACAGTAGAATATTCTCAGTAGCTTGGTGATAAAGTTCAGGCCTTTTCAATGAAAAGACTAAAGTTTGTTTTTTTTTTTTTTTGTGAACAAATGTAACCATAAATTTATATTATCACTTCCAAATGATATTCAAGAATAGAGTCTTTTACTTAGTCACATCAATCAATAATTATAACTAAAGTAATAGAAATTTAATAATTAAAATATCTCATGAAATTCTTAGTATGTATTCTCTGTGTGTATTTTTTTGTTCATGTAACAATACACAAGAATTATCAAGGTTTCAGAGGAGTGGGCAGAAGATGCCAAGTGCCATAGCCTAACGTTGGTTCATTTTCCAGATTCATATGGTAAAGCTGAAAGATCAAATGTATTAAGCAGGAAATAATTTAAGGCATAAATGACTGGAGGAATCTATGGCATGGATGCTTACATGACTACCATATAAATTCTCCTCCTTTTTGCATATTGAATGGAATACCTATGTAGAGGCTGTACATTCTGAGAAGTCATCATGTGGCTCCAGCTGAAGAACTGGTCAAAGGTTAGGTGGGTTACCGTACAGAAGGCAGCTCAAGATCCTGAAATTCACAGGTGTGAACCAAAACAAAATTCTTACAGGAGAGTCAATGCTCATCTTGGTTAAATGGCAAAATAACAAGTGTGAAGACCCGGGTATAAATGGCTTAACAGAGTAATGAGTATATTTGACAGCTTTATGTTTATGTATTAGAGTTATGTTTACATATTATGTTTATGTGTATGCAAAAAAATATCTAGAAACAGGCAAGAGTGAAAGAGCATCTTTTTTTTTTTTTTCTAACATCTTTGAAGTCAGAACCAAGGCATGGCATAAAATACAATTCAACCTCTTTATTAGCAGATCCCATATTTGCAAATCTGCTCACTTGCTACAATCGCTCTGTAACCCACAATGAGTTCTTAGTGCATTTTCAGTCATTCATGGACATATGAAAACATACAAATTTTATTGAAAAATTTGAGTCACCTGATGCTGTATTCCCAGATGAGGTGGAACAAGATGATCCTCTCATACTGTACACAAGTGTCCCTTCTGCAGTCTATATCATGCCATATTTTTACTTTCTTTCTTTCTTTTTTTTATTTGGTGTTTCACTGTTTAAAATGGTTCCCAAATATAGTACTAAGGTACTGTCCAGTGTTCCTAAGAAGCTTGTGGTGCACCTTACAGAGAAAATACATGTCTAAGATAAGCTTGAGGCATGAGTTATAGAACTGTTGGAAGTGAGTTCAATGTTCAATGCTAATGAATAAAAGTATGTATTAAAAATAAGTTTGCTTTTTTTTTTTTTTTAACAGAAACATACATAAAGCAAGGTTAGGCATTGATTAGTTGGTAAAAAAAAAAAAAAAGTTATTACCAGAGGCTTACAGTAATCTAACCCTACATTTCCTGCTGGAAAAATGGTTCAGTATTCACTCAGGGTCAAGGCAGCTTCATAAAAGATAATTACTGCAAGAATGAGAGCTGACTATAGCTGCCTTACCCACAGCAGTTCATATCATTCCTACTAGCACATTCTAAAAATAATTTATTTTTTTCTATAAGCAAATTGTAATTATTTGATCTATAATTAGCTATAATTCACTATCATTTTTTGTTATGACCAATATAATTAATGTACCGGTTATCACTTTTGCACTGTCTTCTGAGTTTTATAAAATAATGAGGTTTCTATTTCTCCCCTACCTTTTATATTAAATCTTTCAGTCAGATTAGGATTTAATTAGGAAAGAAACTGAAAATTGAACATGTAAGAGCATTCTGATAGGATAGCTGAATATTGATTTTATCTATTTTTTTAAAACTTCCTTTTACCTCTAGAAAAGTAGTAAATTGGTACCAGAGACAAAATTGAATAACATTCTAATTCCTTCATTTAAAAAATTATTATTAAATACAACCATCTTAAAGATCCTCTGAAATTGCACTTTTCTCGTAGATGCAGAAATTAGGCCTCAGAGGCCTCATCTCTTAACCAAGGTCATAGAGCAGTACAAATGGATAAAAGACCCTGATCCCAGACCTTTTCCGTGTTTTTTTCTCCTTCTAAATAGAATAAGCTTTATTTTCCTCCCACTTTATAATGTATTTTGAAAACAGACTAATTATAATAATAACTGCTATACATAGCAGTTATCTTGTTGCAGGCACTAATTTAAGTTGCAAATATTAATTAATTTTATACTCTCAACAACCCTATCATTAAGTACATTTCCCAGAGAAGTTAAATATCTCACCCAAAGTCACAAAATTTGGAAATAACAGAACCTAGAAAGTGAACAGAACTCCTGAGTGACCCTTAATCACCAGGCTTACCGGAAAGAAGTTTTCGTTACTTTTTTTTCTTTAGGACTCATAAATTTAACATTTACATTTCACTGACAACTGTATTTTATTGTGTCCACAAACTTCTGAAGTGAAAGGATTACTTATTTTCCCAATTTTTCTGTGAAAAAAGTAACAGGGTGAACGAGTTATTTTTGTTTTGCTTTGAATCTTTTTTTGACGACCTTTATTGACAGTCATAGGCCACTCGGGGGAGCTCTGAGGTGCAGGGTCCCAGCGGCACCTACACCATTTGCCTGGCCTCATTTCCTGCTGCTGAGGGACAACCCAAGGGGATTCTGTCAGTTCAGAAACTGGCCTCCATACACAGCGGGCAGAGAGAGACAAGAAAAAAACAGACCATTCTAGACTAGTAGGTGGCAGTAACCAAGCACCGGAACTTACTTACGTGGCTTCTGTTTGGTGAACAGATCTCCCGACCACCTTCCAGAATCTCAAAGTTTACGTAGAGGACTTGACATGATTCAGCCATCGGTATTTGCCAAGCGGTCCCAACAACACTTCGCTCCCCGGAGGCTAAAACCCTTCAAAGCGATTTCACTGCAGAAACTAGGGGGCGGAGCCTATAGTTCAAGACAGGGGAGGGGGCGAGGAGCCTCAAATTGCCCGGATCTAGATTGAGTCAACCAGCAGTCACATGCACCTGACGCCCTCATGGAACAACTCTCATGGTGACGTGACTGGAAGCATCGCCTTGCGGGCAGCACGCGGAGGAGCCTCGCCGCCTCGCAGAGGTGCAGAGCGGAGCTAAACCAGAGCCAGCTTTCCCACAGCCTGAGGAGAGCAGGGCCAGGACTCCCACCTGTCGGGCTCCACACAGGGCTTTTATTGTTACTCAGAGCCAGTGGAGAGTGAGACCCAGTCAAGGTCTCCTCACGTTCGAGTCAGTGGGAGAAGGCAGGCTGCTACCACGAAGAACAAAAAACAGAGACAGACCTGCTGGGGGCTGAGGCCTGGAAAGGAGCTGGGTGGGCAGTCAGCTGCCCTTGCCTCCCTGGCTCTTCTAGGCTGAGGCGCGGTTTCCCGACTTTTCTCTTGAGGACACCTGCAGAATTGATTATCTCTCCTGGATCTTGAGGTAGGCGGCTTTCGTCATTAATCTCTTTGGAAATTTATTAATAGCTTACCAAAAAAAAACATGTTTTTTAAAATTTTTATTTTATTATTTTAGTGCGTGCGCGTGCACGAGAGAGAGAGAGAGAGAGAGAGAGAGAGAATGAGCGGGGAAGGGTGGGCAGAGGAAGCAGATTCTCTGCTGAGCAGGGAGTGGGACGTGGGACTTGATTCCAGAACCCTGGGATCATGACCTGAGCCAAACGCAGCGGCTTAACCCACTGAGCTACCCAGGCCCCCCAAAACATGTTTTAACAACCGCTGAGGACTCAGGAATAAATATACTGAGGTCGGAATTCCAGTTTAAACACTCGGTGTTACTAACAATTTGTATGTCACTGTCTCGGTGGCCTTTCCATGAAGAAAAGATAATACATATTTATCTCAAACATTTGATAGAGGATGAAGGAAATAATACAAAAAATTCAGGCCATGAAAAATTCTGAAATTAAAACTAGCATTCCTTATGCTTCTGCAAAAAATTTGTTTTCTTGAGTAGGTTAACTTAATTCCAGAGGCTTAGGCACTGAGAGAATTGTGCTTTATAAAGGCCTCTGTGATTTAGTGTGTGTAATATAATACTTTAAATTGTTTGCTGTTTTCTTTCTCCTCATCTTAGTCCTAACTACAGTAATTGAACTGCATTATGCTATGTTAAAAATGAATTTAAATTTGTTTGTAGTGCCTTACAAGCATAAAATAATATTCTGTGTTTACTAAATTATTCTGAATACTAGTTCAAGAATATATTTTCCCTTTCATGTTTTGTGGTTTTAAAAGTAAGTGAAAGCAAGTTTCAGTTCAGCACATATCAGAATAATTAAAACTAACAAGCCCATTCAATCAATTTTTACCTGGAAGAGTGTAATGCATAGAAATAAAAATCAAACATGACTATTTACCTAGTGATATAAGGTTAGGTATATTATATTTTTGTTAAATGTAAATGTGCAAGTAAATTAGAACTATTATTATGTGTTATGCTTCTAGAGTCTAGGCTGAAATCAATAGAAACATTATGAAAATGTAAGTTAATTAAATTATAAATTACCTTCCTGCAAAATTGAATTTTTTTTCTGTAATTACTCCCTCAAGTGTTTCTTTTCACTTTTATCTTGAAAGAGAATTTACATTTTACAATAAGCAAAGTGGTAAAAAAAAAATCCATTTCTGGAGGGGAATAAATTGGAAATTGTGTGTGTGTGTGAGAGAGAGAGAGAGAGAGAGACACACACACAGAAAGAGAGGTGAGGATACACATATGTAAGCATTTTACCTTCTATGTTGTAATAGAAATGCATTGCTTTAACGTCTTCATTGTCTTATTAAATGGGTAAATGCCAGAATAAACATGCTGAAAATCTCTCGTACTAAAATATTATCGGAAATATTAAATAAAATAAAATGAAATTCCTCTTTAAAGTGTATGTAAGTATAACATACATGTAGTAAATTACATACATTGTATGTGAATACAAACTTGCTTTCACCACCTAAATTAATACACAATATATATCAGAGCTCCTGTCATGTGCCACTTAGTTACTATCTAAAATATCTTTTCCAAGGTAAGTACTGTTTTCACTTTTTAACATGTATTGCTAGTTTTGCCTGGTTTTGTAATTTATATAGATGGAGCTTAGAGTATATGTAATTTTGTGTTGCTTTTTTTCATTCATTATTGTTTGTGAGATCCATTCGTTACTGTTCCTGTTCATAGTATTCTTTAGAATTAATAAAGTATAATAATTTTTTTGTTTTATATATGGTGGGAATTTGATTTGTTTTAGTTTGGGACAAGTGCATAAATTTGGTATGTATGTGTACACAGCTCTGTTAGGTATATACCCAGGGGTAGAAGTGCTTGTTATTAGTGCGTGTATATGTTGCGCTTTAGTAGATATGGAAGAAACATTTCCTGGTGAATTTTTAACGTTTTCCACTCTCAGAAGCAGTGTATGAGAGTTCTGGTTGCCTTATTTCTTTGTCAACATTTGGTATTCTTGGGCTTCTATATTTTAGCCATGCAGAGCTGTGGTTGTGGTTGTTTTACATTTATTTTATTTGGCATTTCTATGATGAGCAATATGGTTTGGCATCTTTCCATAAATAAGTTTTTTGCTTATTTGTGTATCTCTTTTCCCCCCATTGGTTGTTTAAATATTTTGACTGTTTATAAATGGGTTGGATGATTTTTAACATTTTTTTACTCATTTGTGAGTTCTTCATATATGTTTGATATGAAAAATATAACCCTTATTGGTTATATGTTTTAAATATCATTTTCCATTCTGTGGTTTATTTTCTAACTCAAAAGTTATTTTCTTTTTAATAAGCGGAAGTTCCCATTGTGAATGCTATCTAATTGGTAAATCTTTTCCTTTAGGATTGTTGGGTTTGATGACCTGTTATAAAAACTTTTGCTTTCCCTATCCCGGGTGTGTGTGTATAAAATTAAAATTTATGTATTTTTGTTTTATATCTAATATTACACTTCACCTGGAATTAATATTTCTGAATGCTGTTAGATATTCATTTTATTTTGTACATATGGATATATAATCAACCCAGTGTGTTTGGAGAAGGCTTCTTCATATCAGAGCCTTTATAATAATGAGATAAAGTAAACTCAGTATGGTAGACCAAATAAGGCCCTCCAAGCAATATTTATGTCCAAATCTGTGGAACCTATGAATTTTAATTTATATGAGGAAAAAAAAGACTGAAGAGATAATTAAATTAAGGACTTTGAGATGAAGAATAATCCTGGATTATCCGGGTAATCACTTGCATCCTTGTAAGAGGGAGGCAGTAGAAGATTTGACATGATCAGAAGAATAAGAAGAGATAATGTGACCATACAGATAGATTGTAGTGATGTGACCATAGACAAGGGAATGTCTACAGCCACCAGGGGAGGAAGATTCTACCCTAAAGGCTCGGCAGGGCCCGTGGCCCTGCTGATACACACTGATTTCAGCACAGTAGAATAGATTTTGGAATTTTATCCTCAGGAGTTGTGAGAGAATAAATTGCTATCATAGTTAAACCACCAAGATTGTGATTGCCATAGGAGCTAATACAGTAATCAACTTCTATCATTCTTTTCTTAATATTTAAGATTATCTTGGGAGATTTAAATTATGTATCTACTTTGTTTTATAACTCTGGGACTTGTCTGCATGGTTGTCTTCAGAAGCCATACCTCATAGATTCTGTGTTCTATTTACTCTAGAAAATCCTTAGGCAGCAACACTGCTGAGGGTGTTACAGAGACATGATTTCTCCTTTCTAGCAAATATTAATCTGTTTACTCAAAGGAAGTTTAGTTGACAAGGTGATTATACCTGATTGCTTTGCATCGTCACCTATTAAAAAATTAAAAAAGTAGACTGTAGGCCAGTTACTTTAAATCTTCTTCCTCTACTTTCAGTTCCAAATTTCTAAAGTAATTTTTGTGAATCACTGTTGACTTTGATAAGATATTTTTCTACATATCTTAAGATGGTAAGTTTTCTTTCAGTTATGTGCTTAACTACACTTTCAAATATTAAACTTACCTTGCATTCATGAAAAAATATAATATGGTTGTGAATATTTTCATATATATATGTATATAGGTATTTAAGATTTTAATGAGTGAAATTACCAGTTTTTATTTCAAGTAATATTTATTTTATCCTCTTCTTTTTTTTTTATTATGATAAGCAGGTGTTATTTTATAAAGCTTTGCAGTGACCAACATCTGCCTTTGTTACTAATTTCTATTTAATGTTTGCTTTTAATTCTGTACGTTTCTGCTTTTGTATTGAATATCATAAACTTTTGTTATGCTTGTACCACAAATGACTTACTAAATACACCCTGAAGGGGTTAGAATTCTTGCTTATCTGCACCACGGAACACATAAAGTACATTCTCTATCTGCTGTAATTTAATTTATTTTATTTTGGTGAGAACTTTTAACACAAGATCTATTTTCTCAACAAAATTTTAAGTGTACAACACAATATTGTTAACTATAGGTATGATATACAGTAGATCTCTGGAACTTACTCATCTTGCATAACTGAAACTGTATACCCATTCAATAGCAACTTCTCATTCCTTCCTCCCCTAAGCTCCTCGTAACTACCATTCTACTCTCTGTTTCTATTAATTTGACTATGTTATATGAATGCCCCTTAGCATAATGTCATCTGGGCTCATCCATGTTGTTGCATATGTCTGATTTTTTTTTCCTTTTTAAGGCTGATAAATATTCCACTGTAAATATTTGCTATATTTTCTTTTTCCTTTCATCCATTGGTGAATATCTAGATTGTCCCCACATCTTGGCTGTTGTGAGCAATGCTGCAGCAAACATAGGTGTGCAAATAATATCTTCAAGATCCTGATTTCAGGGTTTTTGGATAAATACCTAGAAGTGGATTTGCTTATTATAATAGCCATTTAAAAAGAATATTAAATTAAAAAGATATTAAAGTAACCATTAATAAGAAAATAGATACATAGATTGTGGTATATTTGTGCAATAGAATAGAATAAATCAGTATAAAAAACAATGAAATATGGTATTTGTGTTAACATGGATGCCTATAAAAAATAATCAAGTGAAAAGAAAAAAGTTGCAGAAAAATACATAAAGTAGGTGTATGACTTGTCTTTTGCTGCCGTAACAAATTACGACAAACTTAATGAATTAAAACAACACAAATTATCTCATAATTCTTTTTGTTAGAAATTCTACACAGTTAAAATTCTTCTTTGTGTTAAAATCAAAGAATCTGCAGGGCTGTATTTCATTCTCGGTGCTCTAAGGATCTATTTTGTTGCTTTTTCCAGCTTCTGGAAATTGCCTCATTCCATTTCCATGACTCATAGTTTCCTTTCTCCATCTTCATAGGTAGGGGCATAACATCTTACTTACCTTTCTCTCATCACATCTTTATTATCGCAGGGAAAGGGTTGCTTCCAAGGTCTCACATGATTAAGTTGGGCCCCCAAGGATGTTCCAGGTTAACCTGCCCATCTCAGAGTAAGATTGAACTTTAATTACATCTGCAAAGTCCCTTTCTCCAGGCTCTAAGGATTATGGTTTGGAGACCGTAGGTGCCATAGTTCTGCATACTACAGTAGGATACTATTCATGCAAAGTCTCAAGACATGCATAACTTAGTAATATGTGTCTGAAGGAAACATCAATATGAATCAAAGCTATAATAAAAAAAATAGTAAGCACAACATTCAGAATAGTATTTATCCTAGGGTAGGAAAGAGAGGACTAGTTGTACAGTTTAGAAGGAAAACAGAAGCAGAATTCTGTTTTTTTAAGCTGGGTGAATGGTACATAGTTTGTTTTATAATTCTGTATGCCTTATATATACCTTATTAGAGTATACAAGTAAATGTAGTAAATATTTTATAATAATGAAAATTACAAAATTAATAATAGAAACCACTAATTTGATTATCGTTAAGATATGTGGAACAAATCTCCCATCTGAGAACAATTATAAAAACCAAACCAACCAACCATAACCTAGAAAATGTTTGTTTAAAGTTATCTTAGAATTGCACAAAATTGCCCAGCATTAGTGGGACATAATTCAGAAGCTGGAAATACAGACATGCAAGTCCAACATTTGGGGACAGTTTACACCTGGAAAGCATTATTAACATTAAGTTAAAGAAATGAAATAAATTATCCGTGTATACAACAATAAGACAACAATGACAACACAAAGAGAAAAACTTTTGAAACTGAGAAAGAAAAAAAAAATTACTTTCAAAGGTAATTGATGATTCACTTGTCATAAAAAGTACTAGCCAGAAGACCAAGGAGTACTATCTTCAATAAACTGGTTTAAAATAATTGCCAATTTAGAATTATGTAACCAGTGAAAATACTCTCTGGTGATAAAGTTGTAACAATGACTGGGACAAACAATAATTGTTTCAGTTTGAGCCATCATACTTCATTGTTCTGCATAAGTGCTGTACATTTATACATAATGTTATACATTTACGCATTAAGTGGAGAGTTGTGTTTTGTACTAAAAAAATTACTATCTCTTAAATGTATGATTTTTTATTGTACTTAACATCTTTGATTATTAATTTCCCTCCATAAAATCAAAATCAGTATAGATATAGAGACTGGTGAACTTTGTTGCTTACTATATACAACAAAATTTAGTGACTTAAGACAATATGGATCTATTATTTCTTACAATTATGTGGATCAAGTGGATGGTTATTCTGATTTTAGCTTGCCTTACTCATGTATCTGTGCTGAGCTGCAGGTTGGTTGGAGGCTGTACTGAATTTAGCTGGGTTCTGTCTGGGAATAGGTAGGCTGATCAGGCTGATCTAAGTTTGGCAGGAGAATTTGGCTGTCTTCCATGTGATCTCAAACTACCTTCAGCATAGACTAAATTTGGTTCTACTGAAGTGGTTATATTCTTCATTAGGAAGAGTTAGAGAAAATGTGCAAGGCCTCTTGAAGTCTAGGCTCAAGTCCGACACAATGGCATTTCCATCACATTCTCTTGGGTATAGCAGGACGCGAGGATAGCTTAAATTCAGAGAAAAAAATTACCTCTACCATATGATGGTACAAAAGGTAATTTTACTTGCAAAGGGTTGAGCATGAGGAGGAATGGAGAATTGAAGACACTTTTGCAATCAGTATACCAGAAATGATTCTTCATGGCATATTTGGCAAAGGAAAATGAAAGGTACTACACAGTATAGGAGATTGATATGCTCATTTTTGAGCAATAAATATGGCATTATTATATAATGCAACAGTAGATTATATAGCTTTGAGGGACTATTTAAGCCAAGGCAATCACTTTACTATATACCAACAATGATCAAAACGGAATTTGAAATTAGAAACGCAATACCATTTACATTAACAGCACTCAAATGAAATATCCTAGGCTTAAGTCTAATCGCTACATAGGTTTCCTTACCCTCTGATTTTCCCTTGGGTTCAGCATGTAGAAAACCTCAACAGGATATAAGACAGATGGAGAAATACATTAGAGATATATTCCCCTTCTTGCTCTCTGCATTGTCATCATTCTAGCAGTTACTGTGTTTGATTAATGTTACATGGTCACTTGTTTTTTGGACTCACAGATCTGGTAACACCATTGTCTTCCGCTTTAGGACTATGGGTATATTGGCTTTTTCCTGAAGCTACTACCACAGTGTTGCATCAAATCCTTGTGGTCCTTTAAACCTGTACACAGCTCTTTAAATTTTGCCTTCATTAAACACTCATTAAGTAAATCCTTAATTTAAATTCATCATTTTTTTATTGACAACTGTAATTGACACATATTTTAGAGCAGTTATTTGAACAATTACATTGATATATAAAAAAAAGTCAGATCATTCAAATCTGAATATTTTCCTTAAATGTAGGGATGAACTGTGATTTTAAATGTAAATATTAAGTTTGATTCACACATGTCTTATATTTCTATGTGTCTATTCTTTTGTTCTTTTAGACTCTTTTAAGTAAGATGAGACACAAAATTTGAGGGTGTTTTTACTCCTAGAGAAAAATTGAAAATCTTTAAATTTTTATCTTTGAAAATGTAGGTGTAGTTCTTTAGAAAACTAAAAAAGAAATCAGAAATACACAGACAATATGAAGACTTGTTTTTATACTGCTCAGTTAGTGGCAGAAGGCTAAAACCTGTTAAATTGCAGTTAGAGTATAATTTAATTCTAAATAGTTGAAAATTTTTCATATTCTTTGTTCTGCCCACTTACAAGTGACTAAAATTGAATTGTTATTTAAAATTTGTGAGAAATTCAGATAAAGCCTGAACATTTTGACCTTCATTAAAGGGGTTGGAAGAAAAGTGATTTTACAATGAATCAAATAAAATTACTTTAGTAAAAAGATAGAACACCAAAAGGAACACAGATAGTACGTTTGCAGTTGATAAAAGCAGGCTATTTCTATTTTTGCTCCATGATGTAAACTTGTAACGTGTTAATGCTTAAGCAGAGAAATTTTCTTTTTTTCAATATAATGATTGGAGGAAATAGTAGGAATGTATTTGGACATACAATGAAAAGGATGTCTCAAAAGAGTAACATCAAAATAATTTGAATAAAATTTTTAGTGCCAATGAAGGTAATGAGCAATTAATAAGATATTGAGTGTAAGCTTATAAAATTCATGTTTTTCACTGCAGCACCATAAAGTTTACTCCCTATTTCCTTCTTACTGTACGTGGGCACATACTATTTTCTCAGTAATTACAGAACTTTAGCAACTTAGAGAAGAAGTACAAATCCTAGGAATATCCTTTTTGATCAAGTGCAGTTAATATTAAAGAATGTAGCAAAATAAACATGTTTTTAGAAAAGATCTCCAGACCTAAACCCAAGATTCTATACCTTGTTCTGGGACAGCAAGGCTAGATGCTGTGAGATGGCTTTCTGGAGGTTACATCAATAGGGGGATGAGGGAGAAACTATGGGAGCAGCTGGGAGAAAAGATTTTGTTCCTCTTGTTTTGCTAATTTTTCCTTCCAGCTACCCTCCAGAAACATTTCTTCACCTCAGCTACAGCAACTGAATTCAATTTCAGCCAAAACATATTTAAAAAATAGAAAATTAATAAATAAAATATCATTAAACAGAATCTGATTCCACATAAGAAAATCTTTAATCATGATAAAGCGAGATTTACTCTAATAGTTCAGTGTTGTTTTAATATTGGTACATCCATTACTATTATGTAATATATATTATCTTTTATATTATATGATTATATCATAGTAGTAGATGCAAAGAAAGACGTCTTCAAAACCATGATAACACTTCACAGTCATTAGGATGGCTATTATCAAAAACAACACACACACACACACAAAAAGTATTGGGAAAAATGTGGAGAAGTTGGAACCTTTTCCATTGCTGTTGGAAATGTAATGTGGTGCAATCACTGTAGAAAAAAGTATTGTGATTCCTGAAAAAAATTATCATAAGAACTATCATATGATCCAGTAAGTATACTTCTCTGTATGTGCCCTAAAGAAATAAAAACAGGATGTTGAATAGATAATTGTACACCCGTGTTTATAGCGTAGTGGTGGAAGAAACTCAGGTGTCCATTAATAGACTTATTGCATAAACAAAATGTGATCTATACATACAATAGAATATTAGTCTTAAAAAAGCAAGGAAATTCTGACATGCTTCAATGTGGATGAATCTTGGAAATGTTATACTAAGTAAAATCAACCTTTTGCGAAAGGACAAATACTGTATGATTCTACTTATGTACTTATATGAGTATATACAGAGTCTAATAGAGACTGGAAGTAGAATGATGGTTGCCAGGGGATGAAAGAATGAGGAAAAGAGAAGTTAGTGTTTAATGGGTCCAGAGTTTTGGCTTGGAAAGATGAAAAAGTTCTGGAAATGGATGGTAGTAATGGTTGCATATTAATGCGAATGTATTTAGTGCCACCACGTTGTACACTTAAAAAACAGTTAAAATGGTAAATTTTATGTGTATTTTGCCACAATAAAAATCATCAAGAAAAAAAGACAATTTACAGTTTTTTCCATAGTTATAGAAAAAGGACTCTAAAAAATTAAATATATATTGTTGATAGTAACATTCAGGGAACAAGAATTGAAAGATTATTCCTTAACAGGATAAAACATATTCCTTAAGCCTGAATCTTGATTATAGTTGAAAAACAAGTGATACCTCTGCTAAGATTAGGAATAAGACAAGGATGTCCATTACTTCTATTATGAACACTACTGGTGGTAGTAGTCAATGCAATTAGACAAGAAATGTCAGAGTTGTAGTATAAGAAAAGAAGTGGACCTTATTTTCAGGTGAGATAAAAACACAATTGAAATTGAGAACCAGTCATATGTATAACTGAAGAAATAAACAATTTGCTAAGGTAGAAGCTCAAAAATAATAAATTAGTTTCATATAGACACACATAATAACCAGTTAGGAGATAAACTTGTTGAAATAAAAACTCTATTTATAATATCCAGTGAGTAATTAAATCCTTAGAAATAAACCTAAAATAGGTGGACAAGATCTTTATGAGGAAGAGATAAAAACACAAGAAAAGAATGACAAAAGAGTAGACTTTCAACATACAGAAAGGCATCTCTAATTCTTGGAGAAGGAATTAAGCATTCTAAAGATGCCAGTTCTAAGTTAATTTAATACTTAATATAATTCTGATAAAAATACAAAAAATTATGTAGATTCAAAAGTTCATATTGAAATTCTTTGAAAATTATAGCCATATATATCTAGTACATAATTAAGAAGAATCTATGTGTGGGGGGTGGCTGGGTGGCTCAGTTGGTTAAGGGTCTGCCTTTGGCTTAGGTGGTTTTCTCAGTCCTGGGATCCAGCCCTGCATTGGGCTCCCTGCTTGGCGAGGAGTCTGCTTCTCCTTTTTCCTCTGCCCCTCACCCCTACTAGTGTGTGTGCTCTCTCTCTGTCTCTCTCACTCTGCTCTCTCTCTCTCAAATAAATAAATAAATAATCTTTTTTAAAAAAAAAAGAATCTATGGGGGAGGAATTAAAACATAAAGCATCTATATTAAAGTTTCACTGTCACATAGGTAATCAGAGCTAATTTAGGTTTAATACTAGCAAATATACACATAACTGTAAAACTGAGGGAAAATAAGCAAAAGTACAAAATAAATAAGCAAATACATGAAGAAGTAATTCACAGAAGGATAAGTAAAATACAGATGAAAACTAATAAAAAGTATCTTACTAAACAATGAAAAGCTTGACTAGAAAAATAAAGGCTTATCTTAGAGAAGCTGTGGGAAAGCAGGCACTCTCCTGAATTACTTCTGGGATTGTTACTTGGTACAACCCTTAATGAAGGAAATTTGCCAATTCGTAGTAGTAAATACGTATGTTTACCTTTGAACCTGCAGTCCCACTTCTAGGAAATTACTCTGAAAATACACATCCAACAGTCCATTAACTTATGTGTAGTAGTTATTCATTGGACTGTTATTTATAGTTACAAAATATATAAACAACCTGTATTCCATTCATAATTAATTAAATAAACCATGCTTCTGGCAGACAATAAAGTCCATTGTAATTGTAGAAAAACATTGACATCTTGGCTCTTTCCACAGTTTGGTATTGTGGACTCAGAGAAAGACAGTTATCGTATAGTTTCACTCATATGTTGAATATAAGAAACAGGGCATAGAACCATAGGGTAAGGGAGGGAAAACAGAATGGGAAGTATTCAGAGAGGGAGAAAAACCATGTGAGGCTCTTAACTATAGGACATAAACTGAGGGTTGCTGTTGGGGGTGAGGGGAGAGATGGGATAATTGGGTGATGGACATTAAGGAGGGCACGTGATCTGATGAGCAATGGGTGTTATATGAAACTGGTAAATTATTGAACACTACATCTGAAACTAATGATGTACTATAAGTCGGCTAATTGAATTTAAATTAAAAAAAAACCTTCACAATGATCTCTATTAAGTGACTTTTAATTATATCCAGAATGTATTGCTAATTGAAAATAGTAAGTACAAAAATGTATGTAGAGTACAGTTTGTATAAGAAAAATAAAATAAGAACATATGATATATTCATATTTTTCCCATTATTTTTTTCCCTAAAAGTAATACAAAAAGAATATTAAAAAAATGAAAATGAGTACCTACAGAGGGGTAGATGGATATATTAGGTTATTGATATTAATATTTTGATTATATTTTTTTCTTAATTGTTTTTACTTCTTTATAGTTTGGCTGAATCTACTGACCAAAATATGAAAGGGCTATAGAAGAAATTTAGAGTTCAAGTAGCATTACATGACTGAGCCTTATATAATTTTGAAATAGGACACTGACATAGCTAGGTTAAAAAGAACGAAGAGAAAGGTTTCATCTAATAGCACATATAATGATTCTTGATTCACAATTAATGGTTTGGTGCAGTGTGATTCTCCCTGACACAATTCAATATCATTTTGTTGTATGTTCAAAAAGTTTTCAGAAACACCTCGCACACTTCATGACTGATTAAATATACACTTAGAATTCTATTTTGAGATACTGATAATCATAGGGAAAAGAGAAAAATTATAATTTATCAATGACATATAAAAAAAGTACATAATTGTATAACTGCTGTAATAAAAAATATTAATTCCTAACTGTTACTTTGCATATTAATACAACTCAGAAAACATTCGCAGAAGAGGAACAGCAGGAATGTGAGTCTAATTTCAAGAAATTGAACTTTTGTTATTTCTCCAAATGGTGCAAAATAACTGTTTATTTTATGAGTCCTAATGAAATGCTATAAAAAGAAATTAACTTTGTAAAGTCAAGTTCTTAATTAGAGAAATGCACAAATGTGTTATGAGTTTCAGTAGACTGTATTATTAATATGTTTCCTATGTAGTTTTTTCCTTCATAGAGACAGAATGAGAGGTTTCTCTTTTGAGGACTTGAAATAATTACTTCAAATCTCCAGTTTTTTCCCCTCAAACAAATGGGATTAAGAAGATTAATGTATAATTAGCATTGCCAGAATACCAATTATACACATATTCTGGATTTTACATATTCATTTTCACCTTTCCTAGTACTTCCCATCATCATATTTCATTTTGTTTCTATTAAATAGAATTGAAGTGGTAATACAAACTTGAAAATTGAGTGAAACATTTTAGTGTAGATAAGTTATCTAGATGCTTTAGCTTTACTAACATCATATTTATTTGAAGTAGACTTGGTTTGGGTTTGTACTATTCATATATCTGATTTATCTCTCCTCATCAAGGTGTCTAGAGAATCACACGAAAATTATCTAAGTTGAAAACAAGAACAACAAGAGCAAAAAAAAAAAAAAAGCAAGTACTTTTAAATCTGGTCATTTATGGAAGAAAGGGATAAAGAAAGGGGGGGTAATCAGAAGGGGGAATGAAACATGAGAGACTATGGACTATGAGAAACAAACTGAGGGCTACAGAGGGGAGGGGGGTGGGGGAATGGGATAGACCGGTGATGGGTAGTAAGGAGGGCACATATTGCATGGTGCACTGGGTGTTATACACAACTAATGAATCATCGAGCCTTACATCGAAAACCGGGGATGTACTGTATGGTGACTAACATAATATAATAAAAAATCATTATTAAAAAATAAAAATAAAAAAAAATAAATCTGGTCATTTATGTCTAACTTCTATTTTATTTACATTTCCACATGATACTCTGATTAAATAATTTAAAATTTTATCTCCTGTTCTATTTTTTAAAATATTTATTTGTACCTCTCAGTGACTCATCTGAATTGTTCTTGTATTTATTTTTATTCTATGTCATGTAGGCTTAGTAAAAATTCAAAAAGTATAGGAGATATGTCATTATTTTAAGAAAGCTATCTTAAAAAGAAATTGTATTAGTATAATGACTAAAATTGTGATCTAGTCATATAGAAGTAAGAAACTAAAGACTATCTCTAACAAAGAAATGAAAATATGCCAAGTAATTCAGTAGACCCAAATAGTAGACACAGAGCCAAGCAAAAAGTTAACAGGAAATCATATACCAACCAGAGCAATGCTGCACTTATGAAGTGTCATAAAAAAATCTCCTTCTTTGGCAGACTACTGCTTTCTTCCTCACTGTGAATATTTGTTTTCTAAACTCAGACCATCAGGAATTTTGCTATTTGAAATGATATCAGTAAGGTATAATTCCATTCTTAGCTGGAGGATCTAAGTCACTTTGACACAGAGAAGCACTTCAATTTATAACCCAGGTACAAAGCTTCAGATAAAAGGTTTCTGGATAAGCCGTCCCATATTTTTCCTTAACTTTGTAGTTTTCCAAGAAAAAAGAGCTTGGGTTCACTTTGCAATCCAGGCCAGATGGTGACTTTACACACAGGCCTACTTTGCTGTGAGTCTGCTTCATTTAAATTTTATCTAAACTTCACCCTTCCCTAAAAACCAGTTATAACTATATTTTCCCAAGTTTTTGTGAGGTAGCCCTTGGTTCCTCTGGATTGGCTCTTTGAAATCGCTCAATACACTTTAAATTTTTAGGCCAAAAGTTTGTTGTTGATGGTCTTAGACTAATTGGGCTAGGACAGAAGTAAGGTATTATTAATAAAAATGGGAAAAAACCTTTTGGTAGTTTCCAATGTGATAAACTTTAAGTGAATGACATAAAGAGAAGAGAGAGAAAGACAAATAATGCATAACACTAGTAATTTAGAACTTTGAAATATTTTAATAAATTGAATGAGAAGGTATTTTTGGCCACGAATAGAATGGCAATTTATAATATAGACCAGGAAGTATGAAGTGATATGAATTAGAAATGAGGACATAGGATAACCTAATATAAAATTTTAGAATCTGTCAAACCTCTAAAAAACAAATTAATATATTCTAATTAATATCCAGTGTGTTTATATAAATTAAGGGTAGTACATAGTATATGTATATATCCTATAAATTATATCTCTGTGTGTATATCTGTGCATATCAAGCTTGTTGTCTTTGTTTTATATAGCATTATATATATTTTAGAACTAAAAGATGGTAAATGAAGCTTCCCAAAGTATGTTTTTGATAGTAGTTTAAAAAATACTCCTAATTTTACATATTCACCTGGCAAAACACAGACAACATAAAGATAAGGTTGCCCTCAAAATGGGCAACTCAAAAGCAATGGCAATTGTAGATCTCTCTTGCACTCACTCTCCTCTGTATCAGCAATTGATGGTATTTGATAGTTGCTTTTTAATAAAATATGCTGTATACCTTGTGTGTTTCATAATTCCAGTAAGTGAATGTGCCCAGGACTAAAGATTTACATATCTTGATTTGATACTGTGGAATCAAACTGTGTATGATATTCAGCGCTGTGTTGGTAAATGTGGAGGTCTATACAGGTTATATTGAGGGCTTGGAGTGGAGATGCTGATTTCAGTGATCAGTGTAGCTTAATAGAGAAGAAGGTGCATATAATGAGTTGAGAAAGATAAATAACTGAAGCGAGTTAAAAGGTATACAGAATAAAAATGCGGAGGGAGAGAACACAGAGCCTAGAACACTTAGATTTATTCCCACTTTGAAACCATGGATTCTTATGGGGTGTTGTGGAAACTCAATTTTTTTAGAGCACTCCAGGGGATCATTATACACTGTCCCAGGCTGGCAGCTGGGCAGGAAAATTTTCAGGAGATACGTATATGTTGTTTTGGATACTGAGATTTGCAACATGTATTGGAAGATTTAAATTATACTTTCAAATGTATTTTCTTTGTATTTATGTACTTTGAGTGATTTTATTTAAAAATTCAGATATTAATATATACATTAAAGAAACAGCTTCTCTTTCTAAGTGGAGAGGAAAACTTAAAACTGTGGCCACAAACCTTTACAGGAGTCAAGATGTAATAACTGTAGGCTATATTGGAAAGTACCTTTGCCCAGTGGTATCAGTATTTTAATGAAGGTCTTTAGTTTTTATATAAAGTGAGTTGGGGATACTTTAGAAATCAGAGTTCTGAGTGAAGGAGAGACGTTGTCTGTATTTATATATCAGGTGAGCTTTAATTGCTGTGTTGAGAATGACCTTCATAGGAGCGAGAGTAGTAAATGAATGAGGAATTGCTTCTGGCTTGAACCAGAAAGGCAGCAACACATGAGGATTCTTAGTACAGTTTGGAAATAGAGGCAGGAAGACTTCAGGTAGATTGGATAAGTCATGAGAGAGAAAGGTCATGGATGCTGATGACTTCCCTATGTGTATTTCCACACAAGACATTTCCCTGAACTTAGACTCACATTTTGTACTATGTGTTCAAGAAAAAAACATGACTTGAAAAATGAAAATGACGATGGATAAAAGTGCAAAAGTAAAGAAACATTTTTGAAAATATCAAACATTATTGGTTCAGTTTGTGGAGGAGAGGAGGAAGAAATGAAAATTATATTCTTTACTATTTGAATATTTTAAAGTTTTTATTGCATTATCAAAATGAAGAATAGAATACTGCTAGTATCCTCATGCAGAGAGCATCACTGTGAACATTTTATTCTATTACTTAAATTATCTAGATATTTATAACTATGTCTATATTAAGATCTATAGTTAACTATGTTAAGCATGCTAAGATGCTTACCACATTATTTAAAATCTTCAGAAACATTCATTGGTTTTCAATAATTTATGGAAGTATTTTAATTGGATTAATTTTGCTGTAAATGGATAATATTTATCAAAAGTTGTTATTTTCATTCCAGCAAAATTGTATATGCATTTATGATTTTTATTTACTTCCTTATACCCTTTGAGACAAATGATATAAACATTTCACCTCACTTTTATGAGAATATTTGCTTACTTGTTGTAGTTGTAATTTTACCCCAGAAAAATAAAAATGAGTTTTCTCTGGTCTGTGGTAAGGAATGGCAAGTTGGAATGTAGAACAATGTAACAAGATACTGATGTAATTCTCTGAAGAGATCATTGATTTAGCTTGTCTATTTGGATTAAATGTAATTAGAGGTTTCAAGAAACCCTTAATTTGGGGATCCTAGGAAGTGGAAAACTTTGTCTATACTATTTTTTATCTGTTTCTATATGTTTCAGATGAGAAAATATTCAACCAGATTTTCCACAAGGTCATGTCATAAGACAGTAGAGTATAAAATAGAAGTAGTGAGTGCCTTAGATATATGTGCTTACATAGTCTGACAGCATCTTTTCATACTCTGATTGGATACATTAAGCATGTTGTATTAATCAGGTTTCTCCAAGGAATCAGAATCAATAGGTTGGATATATACAATTGGTTCTTGGTTCATGCAATTATAGAGGCTGAGAATTCCTGTGATCTGCCATCTGCAAGCTGGAGACCAGGAAAGATAGTGGTGTAATTCCAGTCTGAATCCAAAGGCTTGAGACCCAGGGAAACTGATGGTATAAATCCCATGGTAGGGCAGAAGAAGACCTATGTCCTGGCTCAAGCAGGAAGGCAGGAAGACAAAGGGGTGAATTCTTCCTTTCTTTATCTTTTGTTCTAATCAGGCCCTCAAGGTTTGGATGATGCCCTCTCACACTGGGGAGTGCAATCTACTTTATTTAGCTCACTGATTGAAATGCTAATCTCAATGGAAACAACTTCATAGACCCAGGAATAGTGTTTAATTTGGGGACCCTGTGGCTTAGGCATATTGACACATAATATTTGTCATCACATAGCCATATACACACTTTTTGTATAGTTGAAAGTAAAGCAGTCTTGTTTAGAAAGCAAGTGCTCTAAAGTTGTCTTTTGGTGAGGTCAACTGGATCATTGTTACGAAACAAAACAAACTACTAGAGACCAGATAAAAATGGAGGTGTTTCAGAATAGGCCAGGATAGAAGGGATGAAGTAAGTATAGTGAAATATTGGCTAGAGTAGAATGAAACCATGTAAATCCTATAGAAATGCCAGTTTAGAATTTATGAGATTTAGATGTTCCTTCCAGTACTATGATATACATGGATTGCTGGACTCACTATCAACTAAAAGAGAAGTGGGGAGAGAATACTAATCTGACAAGGTTTTCCTTGAATTCAGTGGAAAAAAGAAAACAAAAAACAGCTGATTTAATTAACTTTCATTGGTGCAAAAAAACCCATGGGAGGAAAAAGTGTCTTAAAGTAGAAATTGGTTATCATTGAAAATAATAGTATTTGTGTGTGTGTGTGTGTGTGTGTGTGTGTGTGTGTGTGTGTGTCTGCATATAGATATATAGATAGATATTTCACATCAGAGTATATGTCTAGTAAAGTTTTATTAAACATGTTTACACACATATTCTCTGAATCCTTTGGTGACTATTTTTTATACTAAACTCTTAAATCTAGCTAGAGTTTACATTGTTATTAGATATAATCTATGGATCTAAATCATTTTTTTGCATTTATCTTCTTATATCACTACTACTTATTGAATAATCAGTATATTTCTCATTTATTCTAGATGTTTATTTGTGGTTCTATTTTTTTTTTTTTTTAAGATTTTATTTATTTATTCGACAGAGATAGAGACAGCCAGCGAGAGAGGGAACACAAGCAGGGGGAGTGGGAGAGGAAGAAGCAGGCTCATAGTGGAGGAGCCTGATGTGGGGCTCGATCCCACAACGCAGGGATCACGCCCTGAGCCGAAGGCAGACGCTTAACCGTTGTGCCACCCAGGCGCCCCCTGTGGTTCTATTTTAAATTGTTCATTCTGGTTCCTTTTCTCCCTGTTATTTTTCTTGTGCAAAAAATCCAGTGATTTGAAGTTATATAATTATCATTCATTTTAATATTGATGTCACTCATATTTTCCATATTTTCTTGGATTTAATTTTATAGATAAAATTCACAACTAGTTTTCAGATTACTGTCTAAATATTTAATTAGGATTATAAGTAGAATTATAATAAACTAGTGCACTGAACTCAGTATATTGAGGTCTTTATGTTAGATCTTACACACAGTGACCTGTGTTTTGTTATTTTTACAAGACTATCTTTTCTATTTCTCATTCATTCCTCCACAATTCTTTTATTGAAAAAGTTATATATAGAAACTTCTATGGCAGACATTATGCTAGGCTCTGGGCCCACAGTGTTGAGCAGATATAGTTCAGGTTCTGAGGTGATTCCAGTCTAGGGAGAAAGGTTAAACAATCACACTAACTCACTAATTGAAGTGTATTTACAAACTGAGATGTGTAAAGAAAAGGAATAAAGTTCTATAACCATGTATAACAAAGACTGTTGCCTATACTGGTGAATAAGGTACAGCCTCCATAAGAAACTGATGATCCTTAAGATCTAAAGAATGATTAAAAATTGATTAGGTGACGAAGGAGGGAAAGGTGTTTTTAAGCCATGTATCCTGTGGCAAGAAGAATGATGGGATTAAAAAACAGAAAAAAAGGTCAATATGAGGCAACTGCTTTCTATTTATGACATAGATGTAGCTAGGGCATATATCTCAAAAGGCTTTGCGCCCATTGTGACTGGAAATGACGGTCAGAGTGATCTGTCCAGATTTGCGATTTTGAGAGTATCACTTAATTTACAGTGCCAAGAACAGTTTAGAAAAAAAAAAACAGAGGTGATACCGAGAGACCAGTTTATGGGTTATTGCAATTGTTCAAGCAAGATGAATTGGTAACTTGGATTAATAATACTTAAAATTTTAGTAATAAATAACGTTTTGATATATCAGGAATTTTGTTGCATGAACTCATATTCTATACTATTTAATATATATTTTTCATATTAGTATTTTCCTATGATTTTAACATTATTTTCAGAGCTTGAATTATCAAATATGTCAGTATCATTAATTTAACTATTTTGTTATAGTTAAGCAGTTTTTTTTCAATATTAGGCATGTTTTAAGTTGTTAAAAATAAACATTAAAAAATTAGAAAAATATTTAATTTTTAAAAATTTGAATATAGTTGACACACAATGTTACATTTGTTTCAGCCTTATAACATAGTGATTCAACAACTCTGTACCGTATGATACTCACCAAGAGTGTAGCTACCTTCTGTCACCATACAGTGTAATATTTGATTTACAGAAAAATTGTGGAGATAGTACAGAGATTACTCATATACCCCACTCTCAGCTGCTTATTGTATTTGCCACAATGAATGTATCCATAGCCATACATTCTTTATTTATATTTCCTTTGTTTTTAACTAATGTCCTTTTTATGTTGTAGAATCTTATTAAGAATACTACGTATCAATTCTTAGACTCTACACTGTGACAGCTTCACAAATTTTTCTTTTTCTGATGACCTTAAGGGTCCTATTTTGTAGAATGTTCCTCTGTTGAGATTTCACTGATGTTTTTCTCATGATTATATTGGGGTTGTGGGGTTTTTGGACGAAGACCACAGAGGTAACGTATCATTCTTAACACATCATATCATGAGTACATACTGTCAACATGACTGTATCACTGTTGATGTTAACCCTCATCACCTGTCTGAAGTAGCGTTTGCCAAGTTTCCCTATTGTAATGTTCCATACTATGCCTTTTGTGAAAGGGCCATTTTTCAGGCCACAGTTAAGAAGTGGGGAGTTATGCTCCCAACTTTTCAAAGAAGGAATATCTACAGAAATTATTTGAAATTATTTTGCACAAGATAATCATCCATAATCCCCCATGTATTTATTTTCTATTCATTTATTATCAGTGTGGAAACATTGCATTCATTTCCTAGGACTGCTGTAACAAATTCCCACAGACTTGGCATTTTAAAATAACAGAAATGTATTCTCTCAAGGTTCCAAGACCACAAGTTTGAAACCAAAGTGTGGGCAGGCCCACAGTACCTCTGAAGCCTTTAGGAAAGAATCCTTCCTTCCTTGTTCCACCTTTGGTGGCTCCTAACATTCCTTGGTGCTTCTAGGCTTGTAGTGGTATCATTCCATCTCTGCCTCCTTCTTCACATCACTTTCTTCTCTTTGTTTCTATGTGTCTCTCCATAATCTTACTTTTTCTTATAAGGACACCAGCCATTGGAAGTAGGACCCATTCTAAATCCAGGATGATTTCATCTTGGGATCTTAACTACTTACATCTGTGAGACTTTATTTTCAAATAAGGTTGCATTTACAGGTACCAGTGTTTAGAACTTGAACATACCTTTTATAGGACACAATTCAATTCATGATACTCATAGATATATATTTTGTAATTGGGTTATAATTTAATGCTAGTTCATTTATTCTTTGGCTCAAATTGTTCCAGCTTTGGAAATTGAGTGCTCTTTCAGTTGATTCCTGTGTCACTTTGACCTACTCTCATTAGTATGGGGATTTTTTCAGCAGTATCTTTCTGGTAGTATAAGATTATCCAGGCTCATCCTGTATATTTTTCCTCCCAGTCCTAGAATAAGCTGTTTCTCCAAGAAATCCTGGTTTATTTTACTGGAGAAGGTTTTTGGGAATTAAGATATGCTAGGTGTGCTCACTGCTATGGGGGTATTGTTGCTTCTGGCTCCTTTCTGCTAAGGATGCAAGGAATTATGTGTATGCATACTAACATCTGTATACACACTTAACTGTAATTATTTCTGTATCTAAACATCTGTGAATATATTATGCTGAATATGAGTTTATACTAATGTCTCCAAGTCTGTTGTATTACCATATGGATCATTCTAGCCTTCTCGCCTTGCTTACCTGTAACAACCCATTCCAGCCGTGAAAAACCTGGCTCCCACCATCTGCCATCAATTTACTTAATCTTTCAGTCTATTATACCTGTATTGTGGCTTCAGACTTCTTAACCTATACCCAGTTTTAAGTATTTTTAAAATCACATCATTAGGAAGACAGGCTTCTAAAGAGTTTCTTCATCTGAAAGGCATGAATACAACAAGTAAACAATTAGCAGTGCCAGGAAAATTTGGTAAAATACCACACCCATGTCATTTTCATCACCACTACCACCATTACCACCAGTGACTAAAACAGAACTTTGATGTTCAAGGTAAAACTACCCCATACCTGGCTTCCATATTAATATCATTCAGTCAAGTGATGATTCAGAGCCCCATTAATTCATGGCAAGTAAACTATGTAAAACATAACCAACGATGTTCAGAGGCTTGTCAGTTTCTGGACTAAAGTCCAGAATCTGTGTGATTTGCAGACTTTTCCATGATGTATATAGATGAGGCTTCTTTTTTGTCTTGTGACGTGTGATCTACAGAAAGAAAACCTGTCATCTGACAAAGTCCCGTTCCCACACATAGCCCATGCACAATTAAGCAATAGAGATGGAAATTCACAAAGAGGAAACTAAACAAAACAAAAAGCAATTTGGAAAATGAGAGACAACATAAAAGCTATTCGTCCATATCAACTTGGAGTAATAAAGAAAAATTCTTTGATTAGCCCCTGATTTTTCTCCGTGTGAAGGGTTCCTTTACTAATTGTTCTTGGATCCTGGTTTTGCCTTTTGGGAGGTGTCTTCTTGTCTATTAATCTTCATGTCTTTATTTGTATTGGGTGTTGTAGATGCCTACTTATGGCTGATGTATGTTTGAAAACCCATCCATTTTTTAAAAATACAATGATTTGGTTTTGTTTGGGTTTTTTTTTTCTTTTATTATGGTTTGTCTTTCCTCTGACAATGCAGTTAATTAAAAAATTACCAGTTACCTTGTGATCTATTCATTCCTTGTCAGTTCCACATGTCAGTCAACCCACCAAACTTTTCTATTAGACATAATTCTTAATCTATTATATTTTGATTATTTACCCCATGCTTCAGTCTCTCAGTTACAACAGTGATAAAACTACTTGTCACAGTAACCTAGGTGGAAAGATAAATATCATTTATTTTTGTACCCTGGCTGATTTGTTTTGTGCTCCAATACTTCTGTGAGGATTCTGACTTTTACTTTTCCCCATTCAATATTTATGATCATTCTGACTCATTGGAAACACTTGCCCTAAAAGGAGGGTTACTAAACTAGTGTGGTGGGCCAAATCTAACCATGCATATTCTTTTGTGAATAGTCTATTGACACTTTTTCATTACAGCAGTAGAGTTGGGTAGTTGTGACAGAGACCATATGACGTGCAGAGCTGAAGATATTTACTACCCGATTCTTTACAAGTAGTTGACCCCTAACAGATTCACTCAGCTCGTTATATTTTTTGCGACTTATCACAGATAGTATTTTATGGAATGTTTTTGTAGTACATAAAAAGGGCTTTCTGACACCTTGTTAGAGTGAGGAAACACCTATGTGTTTTCTTATTTTTTGTTTCTGGACTACCAAACCCATGTCACATATTTCAGATTTTATTGTGGTAGCACCTCTCTTCTCTATTATGCAGTGTAAGCTGGAATAAGCTATCCAGATATGTTAGGGACAACAAAATAGAAGGCTTGCTGTTATGTTGTTGTTGCTTTCATTGATTATCCAACAGTTCAATGTGTTTATTTGGCTTATAGCCTTCCATTCAGTACTTCAGAGATCTATGCTTCTTCCATCCTGTGTTTCCATCATCCCTTAAGAATTCAGAGTCCGCTTGCATTCCTGGCATTAGAAAGTAGAGGGAAAAGGAAGAGAGGGAGATCACATAGGAGGCTTTTATGGGTTGATGCTGAAGGTGGCATACATAACTTCTACATGGCCACTCCTGATTGCAAGTAAGAATGGGAAATTTAATCTACCTCTATACCCAGAAAGAAGGTGTAGGTTTTGATGAGTACATGTACTCTCTACTGCAAGAAGACATTATACAGAGTCATCCACTTGACTTAAATAAGCTATAGCAGGTTGACAGGTAAGTTCTAGCTAAATTTAGATTCGTAAGTTGTAAACTTTAAACAATGAGCAAAAATAATTAGCATAAACTTTTTGAAGCTTAAAATAAGATTTTTTCTATATATCCATTGTCACACAAATAATTTTGCATTTCTATATTTATATTTGTAAAATTCTCTTGCATTAGAATAATCTAAACTGAATGATTTTTAGTACTAGATAATAATTGGAATATTTGTTCAAGGAGCTAAGGATTGGTTTGACTTCAAAACATATTGGGCATGGGCCAAGTAATTTGCTCATCTTGTATATCTGATTAATTATTTGTTCTCTAAAAATTGGGCATGTGAGAGACTAAAACATTTTAGTTCGTGAAGAACCAAAACCCATTCCTATGGAGGAAGCATCAAACCACATTAAATGAAAGGATCTAAATTTTATATGAAAATTTCCACAGACAGATAAACAGCATAAGAAAGAAAAATGAGGATAAATTTAAATCTATAGTCTATTTTATTCACCAAAACAAGAGAATGTGATTGTAGAATTTACTTCCTTTGGAAATTGATTTTTGGTTTTGAACATTTTAGGGAATATAAAATTAAGCTTTAATTTCTCTGTAAATAAATACACATAGAAATCTTTGATAGTTTCAAAGGATTTATGCTGAAATATGAAGCATCTTTATATTCAACTTTCATTATTGAAATAACTTTATACTATTTGATTGTAGATCATTGTAGAACTTCTGATACATAGTGAACTGTACAGTTGATCATGTTTGGGGATGGACAATTGAATAGTGAATGGATTGTCAGCCTTGAGAGCCAAGTAGGCTTGATGAAATTACCTAATTAATTCATGACTATTTTGTGGTTTCTAATGTAAAAATATACACTGCAAATCAGGGATGCCAAGACAACATATAAAAGAGCAATAGGAGCTAAGGGGAGGTAAAGATGTATAAAACTGCAGATTTCCTTCTCTGGTTGTATAGTCATACTCCTGGTATCTTTTCAACTCATAGTATTACTTTTTATGTGAAAGAAGCTTCCATCATTTAACATTCATGGCATTGATCTACCTTCTTCAGTTTTCTTCCCTAGAAAATAATTAGTGCTTTACTTATTGAAATATTGGGAAGCATGAACTAGGCAGAATTGGTTATTTTCTCTTTCCTTTTTCTTGTCAACAGACTATTGCACAGAAACAGAGCAAGAAGATGTTCAGTTTCTGTCTTCCGTGGCA
This sequence comes from Ursus maritimus, assembly GCF_017311325.1. NCBI lineage: Eukaryota > Metazoa > Chordata > Mammalia > Carnivora > Ursidae > Ursus > Ursus maritimus. The sequence continues at coordinate 54,052,874 of NW_024423344.1, forward strand.
TATGTTTCACAAGGGTAGATCCATACAAAAAGTACGGGTTTTCAGTTGTGTTTCACTGACTGTATTTGGGTGGATTTGTCTACCAGATGCTAATATTTAGGTCTTGGCACTCCAGCTACATTCAAATATAAGCCAAAGATGAGTAATGTAATACTGTGGTTTCTATCTGATGACTCTTTGGCCTTATTTGTCTGTCAGACTTCATGAGAAGAAGGGGGATGCTATGCTGATTTTATACACACACACATATACAGACCCAAGTAATTAAATCTATTCATGATATGTTTAGGCCATAATAATTTTTCAAATTAGTGAATGTAAAGTTTAAATACCTATTTATATTTATTTTTATATTTCTAGTAAAATCAACTATGAATATAGTATAAAGTATTAATAGTACCATTAGAATTAAAATAGCAGTAATAAAAAATTAACAGTCCTTTACTGTAATAGTCTTCATCCCTAGTTCACACGCCCCAGAGACCAAGCTTCTCAAGTCCTCTTGCTGTTCCTTTTGATATTGTCAAATAGCTTGATTATATTAATATTAATTTATTGATTAATTTTTATTATCTTTTGGCATTCTAATTCTGTTATGGAAGTTGAAGATTGAATGTCTCACTCACACACACAATTTAACATATCCACTTTTACTCTTCCCATACTGTCAATAGAGTTACAGCAACAGTCTTGGTTAAATGAACAGTTAATGGTAATTTTGACTATACTAAAGCTATTTCTAATTGCATATTGTAGCTTAATGAGTCATAATTGAATTTTGAATCCTATTCAGTGATGTAACTAAGTTTTTGTGATCAGTTATTTTCCATATTTTTTGACAAATTTAAATTCTTCTCTGAAGACATTATAACCCATAAGGTGGTCTACCCACTTTTAGTTAGTGGCATGGCTCTTGGAGGCTCTCACGTCTCTGCTTTCATCTGGATATGTTTTTTTCCGAGACTGACCCAGTCCAATAATGGATCTGTCCATTACCATCATCTTTCCTATTACTCCTGTTCCCTTTACTGTTGCCAGTTTCTTGGGTACAATATCTTTTTGCATAGGTGGTATATTGGGGTATATTCCTTAGGAGTACACTTTAAAAAAATTTCATGGCAGGTGGCAAGGGGGTGAATAAGTATAGTATGACTTTTTAGGAAATTGTGTCATCTCTTTCTTCATTGTTGAATAGGAAGTAATGTGAAATCCTTCATTGTCTTCAGCTTCCAAAGTGACTACTGAGAAACATGATCTTTTTAGACATTTTATATCTGTTCTTTCTTTTTTCCTATTTCTTCTCACTTTTCAAGAAACTCCTCTGTGTTTTAAGGTTGCTAAAGCTTTGTGATGGTATATTATGGAGTATGTTTTTACACTCATTGATTTTGAAATTTAACTGGTCTTTTAAGTCTAGAATTTTATTTCTCTTTGTTTGATAATTTATTTTAGTTTTTCTTTGGACTTTTCCCCTCAATTCTATTTTTCTTATTCTATAATTGGATATTAGACATAGACCACCCCTCTTTTTATATGTATAATTTTACTTTGCCATTTATTTATCTTTTAATTCTATTTTCAGGGATAGGTACTTAGCATTATTTTCTAACACTTTGATTATAAAAAAAATTTGCCATCACTTTGATGGAATAAATACCAAAATAATGCTTTTATGCTATCAATGTTCAGGGGGGAGAAATTATGTTATAAAAAATTTCAGGAGTTATTCAGTGACGTATTGATCTATTTTTTTGGATGCTTATGTAAGTTACCTTGTTAATGGGACTTCTCTTATTCTTAGCTTCTCAGAAGTGAGGTTATTTTCCAGTCTTATTTTCTTTGAATTTAACTTTCTTCCATATTTTATGTTCCCTTAGCCTGTTTTTTAATCTGTATTTTTACATTGAGAATTTTTGGCAAATGTTTTATGATGCTTGGCTGGCTGCTCCTGTTGAGTGAGGCACTTCAAATGTGATAGGCATTCCTGTGCACAGCCAGGACTTGCCAACTGATAGACTGACATAAGCTAAGTGAGTGAGTAGAGAACAAGTCATTCTGTTAAGCAGAGCCATACAAGTCACTATCATTAGATCATTCACTGGAATATCCCCCTTTTTAATAAAGTATCTCTCTGGTCCTGTGCCTTTCTTTGAATTTCTATTTTATACCCTGTTCTACACTTTCATGACAGTTGAGAGATTTCCTTTTGCTGTGTGTTGATTACATTCAGAATCTTCAAGTGTTCATCTATAAATGAATTCAAGTTGGTCTAAAAATGCTTAATTGTAGTTTTTAGCTAATAGGAGATCATACTATTATTATTACATTGTCAACAATCTGTCTTAATGCAGTTTCTTTGCATCCTTTTGGTTTGATTTGTTTTTGAAACATATTCAAATATTAGAATTTGGGGAGACTAGTAGTATGAAAGGATTAAGATAGATCAACCTTACAAATTAGGCAATAATTAAATTGCAACTTTATATCAAGTCAGTATCTTTTTCTGTTCCCTTGGTTGGATGGCAGGCCTGTATAATTTTTTAAGTAGACCTACTACTTTCTTAAATGATCAGGAATAAAAATTCTCAGATTTTTAAGTATATACTAATTCTGTGGTACTGAGATTTTATAGGCCAAACATAATAAATCTCAATCTGTTTTGCTTGAATTTACACTGGGTGACACAGGGTACTCAGCTTTAATTTCAGTCAGGTAGTTGTCAATATAGATACAAATATATACGAGATAAAATCTTCAGAGCTTGCCATCACATCTGTGAAAAGTTTTCAGGAATCTACTAGGCTAAAACACACTAGTTGAAAACACTTCTGTTTCACATCAAATAAATAAAATGTTATAAACTTCATGTTAAAATTTTATAAATCTTTTGACTCGAAGCTTACGGTGATATTTTTCTTATTGCAAAATATTTGAAACTGTGGTGATCTAAAATGTGTTGTTATGTAATTTCATTGTCGTTAAACAATTAGATATATTATTCTTTGAAAAACTGTTAAGTCTTGAAGAGTACCTGGTATAGAAAACAATCTATGACATTTCAAGTTTTCTAGCTGTTGTTACAAACAGTGTGCTGAAATAATTTACCAAGTAGTTTTTAAGTAACAGAAAGAAATAGTGCTTCCAGCATCATAAAGACTTAACCTTCCTTAGGAGAGTGCTTTGTTTGTTTTATGGTTTGTTACTTTCAGTGTCCGTGGACTAAAGACTATGAATATCAACAAAGCAATTCAACCAACTTTATTAGGTCTCTAAGGCAGAAAACAGTTTCAAAGTCCACAACTGGTTATATCTCAAATTCTAGTGTGGTTTTTTTTCTTTGTATTTTCTAGTTTATATTAAAAGTCTCTTTCATCTTCAGTGGTATTACCGCATCATCTAAACTCTCTGGATTCAATTATATATATATTTTTGTTGAATTTAGAATTAGAATAAACCCATAGGTCTAGTTCAAATTTAAAATACTTTCTGATACTATAAAAAAATTCTGAGTTTTTTTAACTTATCTGTGGGGTAGAAGTGGTTTGTATAGATGAGTTGTGAAAATGAACAAAAACATTAGTTGCTTTGAAGGATTTTAATATGTTATTTATTGAACTCAGACAATCTATTTACTGTTCACAGTGGAAGAAAATAATAACTAAAAAGGAGAAAAAATGAGAGAGAAAACTGTACTTTCAGAAGTACTGAAAAATAAAAGATGGCTGCAGAGGACATTGGCGTTTAGTTTTAGGCTTTGAGAATGAGAAGGAATGTTCTTTCTGAAATATCATCTATTTTTTTTTTTCTCAGACACTTTCCCCTCTTAGAATTTCTTCTGGCCCTAAAGGTGAATTGGATGATCAGTAATATGCCTTATAATTCAAAATAACATAATTCTGTGCTCTTTACATTATTCAAATATTCAGAGTTGCATAAATGTTTTGAGAAGACACTTGAATTCATAAAGTTGATATAGGATGTGTTAATAACAGAGTCATTTATAGTAATGAGAGTCAAGTAAGGCATATAGTTAAAAGGGAGATAACTTGAGAGGAATCATCCCAGTCATCTGTGTCATTTTTTTTCTCAATACAAATGGATGCTCTACAGTACAAGAGGACATGTAGAAAAAGGTATTATTTGTGGCAAAGAGAGGGAAGATTTATCAGGAAATTCTTCAGGATTTACCACTGGTTATTAATTTATAGAGAGAGAGAGGAAGAGAGAGAGAAAGGGGAGAGAAGGAAGAAGAAAGAATTAATTTTCTCTAGAGAGTTGTGCCATGTGTTAATACTGTGATTCTCTTGTTAACCATTTTTTTTCTAGGATTACAATAAAAATTATTCACCTTTATGACTTCAAATAACGTTGATAACACATATGTGTTTAATTTTCAAGATTATATTAAATTTTGGGAACTATAACTAAACATATTTGAGTATTTTAATAATTCCTTCTTTGTAACATAATGTTAGAAAAATGATATGGTCATATCCTACAGTCTGTGTTGTAAAATGTGCCTCTTAAAATCTTAGTGCTGTTTTTCATGAGAATTATGTACGTCAAGCATGATTCCTTTAAAGTCTTCTAAGCCTAAAGTAATACAGTCAAGTAGTTAATAATTGCTAGTTTCAAGTTGTTAGAAATACTAACCATAAATATTCACTATCTCTGTCACAGTCTATTAGAATATATTATTGAAAATAAAACAACTACATTGTATATTAAAAGCCTTATTAAATCTGCCCAATAAAGTACTGAAGTTATCCTAACTTTAGGTAGACATCGTCAATCCTTAAGAATAATTCCCTCTGCAAGCGTTTTGAAGAACCTAGATGCTACCATTCCAACAAAAATAAGGATTAGAATTCCAATAAAAGTAAGGATCAGAATTAAGGCATATTACCTTTAAGTAGAATGAGTCTGAAATAACAATGATGTATCTATGTGGCGCTGTTATATAAGCAGTTGAAGACAGATTTACATAATTTGAATTAAAAAGTAGGCAATTTATTGGAGTTGAGAGTTTAAAACATGATCTTTTTATTTATTATATTATTTTATAGTTGGTAGAAAGAAAATGAGTATCCATAGAGGGTCCTCATGAATTCCTGTAGATGGGTTGGTAAGGGTGAATTGTATCAGCAAGAAAGGAAAAAAAAAAAAGTCAAGAGAGATAAAACCTAATAAAATCAATAGGGGATTCTTAGAAAACTTAGGAACATTATTTTAGAAAAAAATATACTTAATATAATTCACTTTTCAGTATTTCAAGATGTGAATAAAATATCTGGTAAGGAAATAATAGCATGAAATATAGCTATGATGTAAAAGCAATACCTTGTATTATGCTAAGTGTACATTTTATTGTTATATCATAGCAAGCTTATGATATAACTTATCTTTTACTCAGGAATGATATTGTTTTGTCAACTGCTTTTTTGGCAAATACTGGTTTATTTTGAAAATTTGTCTCTCAATAATCATATCTATACAAATATATATTTATATAATATATGTGCACGTGTGTGTAAAATTGAGTCAAACAGGTATTATCTTCACTTTGTCAATGTTTTTAAAAATAGTTTTATCTATAAAGTATGTATATATGTATATAATTATTTCAGTAATTTTTACTTATTTTTGTTAGGTATATTTATCATTTGTATAGTGGTTTATAAAAAAGAAGGTTGTAAATTTTACCTTTTGTCTATGATTCAGAATAGTTTCACCCATATCCAAACCATCATTTCTTAGACATACATTGAGGCAGTTAGTGAAATGAATGGAACCATCTTTAATTCAGTTTCTCAATTTTCTCCATTAATTCCTCTGTTCAGGTTTTTCCAGTTGATTTTTACTTAAAACCGAGATTTTATACTAATATCACCTAGAATTCAAGCAGATCCTATCAAGTAACCACTCTCTTGATCTCTTTATAAATCTGCTTTCTCTGCTCATGTTGCAGTGGTGAACCCTTCCAGCTCTTAACTGAGGCATATTCTTAATATATACACACCTATATATTCCATCAGCTAAAACTCCAAAGTTGAATATATGCCATATGTTGTCTTTTCCAGAATATCTTGTTAGTAGTATTGGGAGACCAAAGAAGCTTAATCTAATTTGTATTTCTGTTTGACTAAGTGGGTAATTTATATTGAAACAGGAAAAATTTAATTGCTATTGGGTGTACACCAGTATTCATTGACTTTCTAAGCACTCAATATATGCAATCCTGCAGGAAATTTATATAGAATATCTTTAATCCTTACCAGAACTTTATAAGGCAGTTGTTATTTCTCTTTTTACAGTCATAAGCTTGTGCTATTAAGTAATCAGCCCAAAATACTTCATTAAACAAATATTTATTAGGCACAGATGGATGCCTGGTTTAAAAGTTATATATGCTAAAGTCTTAATCCACTAATTTCCAAATCAGTGATAATCCAGTAAAATTGCTTATCTAAAATATATCATCTCTTACCCAGTCTCCTTATACATGCCAGGGATTGTGGATAAAAGAATAGTTCCATTATCTAAAAAATTCATATTGGATAGGAAGTATAAAACATGTGTAAAAGAAATGTATAAAAGAAATGTAATAAAAATTAGAGGATATTTTAAAGATTTTTAAAACACCATTTAAAAAGCAACGAGAAACATTACATTTAAGCTGTTGTAAATGTTAAAATGTAATAATATAATTGAAATATAGTATTATAAAGCAGCACAGAACATTGAATTAAAATAATTATTGTAAATCTCCCACTTTCTTTTTTCAAGATTCTTAAAGATGAGATGTATATTTTCCCAAATACCTTACTATCAGAAAATGTGTGATACATACATTTATCAAAAGTAAGCCACTTAGTATATTTTCTTTAAAAATTCCCTTTTAAAAAATATTGTGTAACATTTTCATTCATAATAAACATTTGACATTTTTCTTATACATGCAGCCAGAATTATTTAATGAATCTTTTAATAAGTGTTAATTTATTTAATTTTCCTAATATTCTATTATTATAATATATCCTGGACATATTTATATACTATTTTATGCAGAATTGTCTTTTTATTTCCTTACAAAATATTCCCAAATTAAAATTATAGGGTCAGAGGGAATTGGGAATTAAAATGTTGGTACATATTAAATTGGAAGCATTTGTTAGTACTATCATTAGTGTTTATTTTTTCATGTTTTAATTGATCACATCCAACACTGTTGAGAGTGGTTTTTGTCAGTATCTACCCAAATTGCTTAAACAAATACCTTATGCACTACCAGGTCTTATGTATGTTGATATCCATAGAAATTTACGCACATGTGAACAAAAGACATGCTCAACAGTATTAATGCCAATGTTTAAAATAGCACCAGAACAGAAAAAAATTTCCAAAAGTCCATCAGTAACAAATGAATGAGTAAATTTATGTAGCAATACATATGTAGAGTAATAATAACATGTAGAATAATAATAAATATGTACAAGATAATGCTAAAACCAAAAGTGTAGGTGAATGTTGGATTAAAAAAAAATCTCTGTGTTGGTCCTCTAATATAAAGTTCACAAATGACCAAAACTACTAAATTATGGTAGAAAGTGGTATTACGAACTTTATGTGAAGAGGGAGATATTTATGATTAAAAGGAACAGTAGCTTTTGAGCTGCTGGTAATATTCTGTGTCTTGACCTGGATGGCAGGTATGCAAATGTGCTTTTTTGATAAATTGTGAAGTTGCACACTTGTGATCATGTATTTCTTTATGTGTTGAAGTGATTCTGTTAAAGCTTTTATTAAAACAAATGTTTTGTCATTTTCTGCTTATTTAAATGCTACTGACAGCTGAGATTTGCAAGACCTTATGATGACTTGTTCTTTCATTTTGATTTTCTCTCTTTGTATGGTTGTTTAGTTTTCAATGTATTTACTTGTATTCCATTCTTAAACTACTTTCTTATGGTGTAAATCCTGTCTCCATTAATGCATTGTAATACAAATGCACATATATACTGCAACTTTTAAATAAGAATGTTAGTAAAGTACAACTTTCATGTGTGCCTTTACAACTAAGTTATTTTTGTGTGCTTCATTTTCAAGTGTCTTAAGGTCAGTTCACATTCTGCTAGGGTTTAATTGATTTTGGCCCAGTTTCGCTGATCTTGATCCCAAACTATGGGTCATATTTATCCATTTCTAAGTAGACCAGCTGTTCTCCAGGGCATGTTTCTCTCATCCAGGATCATAGAGTGCAAGAGGTCAAGCCAAATTACATAGTCATACTGAAAGACTCTTTACTTCCCATATGCTAACAATGCACTTATAGGAGCAAATCATATAGACAATCCCAGTGTCAATATTGAAGAAAAATGTGTCCTACTTAGGGCCAAGATTAGGGTGAAGCTAGTGAGAAAAAGTTGTACAACTGAAGGTGTGATCTGTTTTTTGTGTTTTTTTTTTTAGAATTTTGATAGTTTTTTAAAGATTTTTTAAAATAGATTTTATTTATTTATTTGATTGGGAGAGAGCAAGGCGGGGGCCGCAGGGAAGGGGCAAAGGGAGAGGGAGAAGCAGACTCCCCACTGAGCAGGGAGCCCAATGCTTGATCCCAGGACCCTGAAATTATGACCTGAGCCAAAGGCAGATGCTTAACTGACTGAACCACCCAGGTATCCCTAGAATTTTGATATTTTTAAATCATTAACTTTTTTTGCATTAAATTCAGTTGTTTCTCAAATATTGTATTAAACTGTTTACCTTATTACTGAGGGTTTGGCTCCCCATTACATTTTGTGCCTGAGGATAATGCAGAGTGCCTCTCGTTACTTTTGTCACTGCCCTTACTCTGGTGAGGTGATTCCACCTACTCTAGTGAGTGATACTAAAGGCACTTGATAAAGCTATCCATTACATATAATAATATAATATATCATTTATACAGTAATAATACAGAATATTGACAATAGTTAAATATATAGTTAATGTAATACAAAATAATCAGAAGATTTTATCACAAAAATAATGGCTTATGAGCTTTGTGAGTCTACAAGTGGCTTATAAATTTCTAGCTCTAAATTTCTTAATCCAAAAATGGTTACACAGATATGTTTTATAAATTTTTAAAATTATTATAAACATTTAAAATTATACACACACATGTATCAGCACTTACAAAAAGTAAATAAAGTGTATGTGGCTCATTGTGATGCCCATATTTGCATGGGTTGATCAGATAATTGCCAGAATCTTCTTAACATAGTAATTCAAGTCTCCAAGAGCATTTCCACATCCTTCCTGATAAGAGAATTGTTTTTACTTCATATGCTTTATAACTGTGCTCTCCCGGAACAACAGCTTAATTATATGTATCTTGAGTAATGTTCTCATTACATATGTCAAAAAGAAAAGAAAACAGTAGTCCTACTATTTAACTTAAGTGAAAACCTAAAAGGAAATGTGAAGGAGAAAATGCTCAGTTCCTTTTCAGTATTTGAACTAAGTTTTTCTTTCAGTAGGATTGATTCAGTAGGATTGAGGCTTTAAGAACTGAATGCTTTAGGTAACACTACCACATGTATTAAATATATAATAAAATATATCTAAGAAAATTCTATTGATTTCTGATTTTGCACAAAAAGACGACTTCACTCATTTCTGTGACATGTATGTTATATGTGTGTGTATCTATCTCTCTGTATCTATATCTATTATATCTATAATCTCTCTCTCTCTATGTATGATTAGAGAAGGGTAGGGTTAGAGGAACCTACATGTTTTAAGTCCCTGTACCATAATATTAAATGTAAATTTAAATCGGCTGAGAAGTCTTAAGTTGGATTCTTTATGTTGTAATTTCCCAATTAGATTACCTACAAATAATAAATAATTCAAAAAAGAAATTTGTATATGCTTAACCTACCTGTTGTGCTAATGCTTTGGAAACAGAAGGGATAGTGTGGCAATGTCAAGGAAAATCTACCCAGTACCCTTCCCCAGTGGGTTCCAGAAGCAGAGAAGGACACACAAACCTCAAAGCATATTTCACAGCTTATATGTAGAAGGGAAAGGCCCTTTCTGATAACCCACTTACTTCAAATATTGTTGACCTTCACAAAAGAAGGAAAATAAGAAGGGTAAAAGAGATCCTAGGAATATCCTGAATTACAGGTTGAATCATAGATTTATTTATTTATTGTTATTTTTTAAAAGATTTTATTTATTTGACAGAGAGAGACAGCCAGTGAGAGAGGGAACACAAGCAAGGGGAGTGGGAGAGGAAGAAGCAGGCTCCCAGCAGGGAGCCCGATGCGGGGCTCAATCCCAGGACTCTGGGATCAAGCCCTGAGCTGAGGGCAGATGCTTAACGACTGAGCCACCCAGGTGCCCCTGAATCATGGAATAATTTAAACGATTCTCCTTAAATAATTTCTTCTTATCTAACACCTGACTTATGTGTTTTTTATTCTTCATTATATTTTTAGTACTTTTATTGTTTATACTTCATTATATTTTTACTACTTTTATTGGGTAATATTTATCCTTAAATAAATGGATTTCTTCTGTTTGTCCCAATCCATTATGTATTCTTTCAGAGGCACCTGGGTGACTCAGTCAGTTAAGTGTCTCACTCTTGATTTCGGCTCAGGTCATCATCTCAAGGCCGTGAGATTGAGCCCTGCACTGGGCTCCATGCCCAGCTTAATAGTCTCTCTCTCTCCCTCTACCTCTGCCCCTAAACCCCGCTCGTGTCCTCTCTCAAATAAAAAATAAATAAATAAATAAATAAATAAATAAAATATGTATTCTTTCATAATTCCAATTTCTATCTGGATGCTATAAATTCTCCCTTCATATATTAACTGAAAACCTGAATGATTATGTAGTGATCTGGGAGCTTTGAGGAATGACAGGGGAACTGGTGTTATTAATTTAATTGTTACTGTTTCTCTTTTTGACAAAATTCTTACTGCTATCTAAAATAGAATGCTGTGTAGAATGATATTCTAGTTGCTTCTGTCTTATGGATGAATAAAGGATGCTGTTTGAGAAAAATTGTATTTATCACTTTGGCTATCCCCTTCTTTCTTTTGTCCCAAGGGTCCTCTGCATCACTGTCTTCTATGTTCCCTGGGCTTTTTCTTATTGAGGTTCGTTGTCAGAAGAAGGCATTTCAGAGAGGAATTTCGCTAACACTTTTACCAACACCCTGGTCAGTATAGTCCCACCTCACAGGACTCCTTGGTGTGACTTCCGTTGAATGCCGCATAGCTTTAGTAGCTAAGAACTCCATTTACAATGTGGTTGCCTATGACACTTTCTTACTATAGAAAGACTCATAGGAATGAGACTCTTAAAATTTATAAGGTGAGCTTCATCTCTAATTCTGTGGTTTCTGGAAAATTATTAGTTTGTCTTAACAATTTACTAGGACTCAATTTCCTTTTGTTTTAATATTTTATTTTGTTTTATTTTTTTACTTTCTTCCATGTGTCAAATCACTATTTGGGGCCCAAGAATTATAAAGGAATTTGTGGCTTAGGAATTAGTTTATCAGTATTTTTAAAGAAAATCCAAGCTTGTATTCCCTACAACTTTGTATCACATTCTTTACATATTTGCTCAGATATCTTCTAATGACATTGATCATGACCTCTCTTTTTAAACAGAATAACCTTATTCCTCTCAATCCCCTTACCTTATTGAATTTACTTTTTTCCTGTTAGATCTCATTTCTTAGCATTTAGATGATATTCTTAATTATTAGATTAATTTTTAATTGTCTATTGACCTCTGCTAGAATATAAGATGGTAGTAGATGTTTATATTGCTTTTGTTTTCTGATACATGCCAACCTCCTTGGTCAGGGTCTGGCTTATTGTAAGTTACAAGAATTTTTTTAATGAGTTAATAAAAACATCTAGTCTCTTCCTGGATCTGAAATTTTGTAATTTTTCATTCATACAGTAGCTAACTCTATTCAATTTTTAGAGCAATGTAACAAACATTGAAACGGCATCAAAAATTGATCCCATTAAATTAGTATGTCATCGCATAGACATTTGCCCCAAACTTTTTATTTCTTACTGTGTGCCTTCCCCCAAAATTAAACAGCACTATAAACAGAACTTTCTTAAAAATAAATCCATTGTTATGAAGTTCAATATATTAAAACCTGTGTTCTGTAAAAGAAACAAACCATCATCTGTTTGATTATAATTTGCTTTATGAGTAGCATAGAATTGTTGCCTTGGGATTTTTTTTTTTTTTTTTTTTTTTTTTTGTAGCCAGCCTTTTCTTGATCAATAGGCTTCCCGTAGAGGGATCATTAGAACACAAGTTGACATTCATTAGTATTTAAAAGATGAACAACATAATACATTTTCTTTTTGTTCAACAATCTGGTATTATTTACTTCAATATGCAAACTAAATCACAGCAAAAAATAAATACATGACTATAGTCTCCTAAGTTTTAGATTTAGCAGTGCAAAAATGGCTCTACTGGGCTTAACTCTATATTAAAATTATGTGATAGTTTAGGCAGAGCATCATATTCTGAGGAAATAAATATAATTTATCTAATTCTGAGTTTGGTATTTAGACTGTAGTTCTTGTGAAAGGAAGTGACATTATTTGACCTCACAATAGGTGCATTAGGGATGACTGTTTCATTCATGCTTGTGCTGTTGTGATAATTCATATTTAACTTTAATAAGTAATTTCTTAATCATTTAAAAATATTGCCTAGCCCCTTTGCAAGAGAATAATAAAAGTGCACTATGTATCAAACCTATGTTCCTGAGAAACGGGCAATAGGTAATTTCTTTTGGCATGTTAAATAAGGTGATGCTGCAGATTTTTTTTTTAAAGAATGCATAGTTATCCACACAAAGTTTGCAAGATTTCCTAATTTTGAACACATACTAGCCTACAAACAACACAAAGAAACACTGAATACAATGTCAGATTTCTTTAATGTTACTTATTTCTTAAGGTTAATTTTGAACATTTCAAATGTTTTTGACTTCCACTATTATTTTTTTCATTATAAAAAATTAAAATTTTCAATTTTCTTAAATACTTGTTTTTGGTATATAGGTCTATGAGTTTGTACATATAAATATATTATAATAAACACTACAAAAGCAGGTTATAGAGTAATTCCAACACTCCAAAGAATTCTGTCATGCTGTTCCTTTATATTCAAATCTTTCTTCCACTCTTAATCCATGGCAACTAGTCTGTTCATAGTTTCCCTATTTTTGACTTTTCCAGAATGTCACCGATATCGAATCAGGCAGTAATTAATCTTTTGAGACTTGGTTCTTTTACTTAGCATAATTTATTTGTGATCTGTCAGTTGTTGCATAAAACATTAGTTCATTTCTCTTTATTGCTGAGTAGTATTCCATTGTGTGAATGTATTACAGTTTATTTATCCATTTATTCACTGGGTTGTTTTCAGGGAAAGTATGACTATTGACAAATTACATATTTATATACAAGCTTTTATTTGAATCTGAGTTTTTATTTGTGTAGTATAATAAACTAGAAGCATGATTGTTGGGACATAAAGTAAGTGTATGTTTCAGTTTTCCACTGTGGCTGTGCAATTTGCACCCTCACCAGCAGTATCTATGTGATCTCATTGCTTCCTGGGTAAGCCCACAGTTGGTTTTCTAAGTATTTTTCATTTTAGCTATTCTAATAGGTGTTTACTGGTCTCTCACCATGGTTTTGATTTTTTTACCTAATGACAAATTATGTTTAGCATTTTTTTTTTAAGATTTTATTTATTTGACAGAGAGACAGCCAGCGAGAGAGGGAACACAAGCAGGGGGAGTGGGAGAGGACGAAGCTCCCAGTAGAGCAGGGAGCCCATGAGGAGCTTGATCCAATCCCAGGACCCTGGGATCATGACCTGAGCCAAAGGCAGATGCTTAACTGACTGAGCCACTGAGGCACCCCTAAATTATACTTTTAAAACGTTTTTTGCTAAGTGTCAGGGAGCACAGTTTTCTTTTACAGTTTCAAGAATGAAAGTAATGTTGATTGACTTGATGTTTTATTAAGCACTTCTAGCAAACAACAGAATTCTGGCAAATGAGAGTGGAGAATTTGTTATTTTCCTGAAAAAAAGTTTTGCACAGTGTCGACATATGCATGTAAATAAAGTGTGGGTCTCTACATTTTTCAGCTTAAGCAGTCGACATTAAGGATGTCATAAAATATTGACATTTAAGTCAATTATTTGTTATTTGTTTCCTCTAATTAAGACTCCTTTGTATTGTACTGATTTTGCTGCCACACTAAAATTACCTACATTGTTATGATTTCTTATTAAATGGCAAGATGTTTTAAAATATTGCGTGAAACTTTCACATCAGATTTGTTGTTACTAGTAAGCACTATTGGGCCTCTAGATTTTCTTGCTTATTTTCTATGTGTTCTCATTTTTGTTTTTTGGGTTTTTTTGGAACTTATTTAGGTTGTATGTTTGTGTTTATAGAATTCTGGTCCTCAAATCCAAGTTCTTTCTGCTTCAAATTTTATGTTAGATCTCTGAAAAGTACACTTCAGGTATATTGCTCCACATTGTCAGTAACAATAACTTATATCTAATAAGTTCTCATTTACTCTCTGCTTTTATTTTAAAGATAATCTATAGGAAGTCTAACAACTATCTAATGATGACTATTTTGTAAGGAATAATTATGTTATTTAATAAGTTTTTTTTTTTTTTTCCTGATGATCAAGTCTGGAGTAGACACCCTCTAACAGCACAGAGAGATGTATAAAGTGAAAATGATGTATTATACTCACATGTCCTGGACGAGGGAGGTACTCCATTCTGAGAGCACCAGAGGGTGCCCAAAACCTCAAAGCTTAGTTTCCCAAACTAAATACACACAAACACAGAGAAAGAGCGAGAGCGTGAGAGAGAGCTAAAAAACTGGCAGGCAGCAGCTGTCATTGGGTGTCAAGGATGGAATGGCATTGTGGCATGTGGTCAGTGTGCTTGTTGGTTAATTTAAGTGTACCTGGCTCAACAGGAAGGAGCTATCTTAGAGCAAAATGGAGATGTCATCATGAGGCTTATCGCTTGGTGCAAATGTTTAATCTGTTGAGTGTGAAGCAGACTCGGAGAAATTAAAGAGTCAAAGAGAAGTGGTCAGTGGACGGACATTGAGGCAACAAACATTTTACCCTTACATGACAGTGACAAAATTCAAAGCCTTTGTAAATACTGTTAACTTAAAATAAGGCAATATGGTGCAGGCTTTGAATCTAGTGACTGGTGTTCTTATGAGGAAAGAGGGATTTGCACATATAGTGATAGACACATACACTGAGGGAAGATTGTCATATGAAAAAAGTGGCAGAAAATGGAGGTTTGTAGCTGTAAGCCAGGGGATATCAAGGATTGCCAGCAACCATCAGAAGCTAAGAAAAGGGAGGACCAACAGAGCACTCCACTCAAGAAGTGTAGGGAACTGTGGGCCTTGCTTGAATCCATTCTGAGCTGGTGTGCCTATTTTTTTCCGGATCCCAAAAAGGGAGTCCCTGGGTTGTGCCTACAAGTAGAGATTGAGAGAAGACTGTTCTTTGAAGGGGAAAGTTCCTCCTGAGCACTCTAGAGGGATTTAGAAATCCCTGAAGGTTGGCTGTAGAATTCCAGAGCAAACCTATGGCTCAGGAGAATCCATTCACAGCTCCCTGCACTGAGAAGGAAGAAACTGTGGTGTCCTTCTCAGAATGTCTTCTCAGTGCCTGTGGCTCCTGGTGTATCTTCATGGTGATGGTGGGTTCCCCTGAGCCATGGACAGTATGAAGCTTGGAGAAGAAAAAGATGTGAGACTGACTAGTAGCCAGACTGCTACTAGTCACCTCAACCTTCTAAAGCACTCAGTGCTATTGTTCTTGTAGCTACAGTTTCTTTGGTTTTAAAAAACAAAGTGTAGTATTTCATTATAAAAAAAATACAGGGAAGAAGAGTCAAGAAGAATCATTTGAGTTTGACAGTTAAGGACAATTTATACTCAAAAGGATAAGGGAAAAAGTTAAAAATGGTTTTGAATTTAGTTAATTCAGTGAGTAGAAAGGGGTGCTAATAGAGATAATGTCAAGTTACTCATATTTTCGTGGTTGTATAAGAAGAATCATCATTAAGCAAAATTGATTGAGGTGGAAATGGGGACAGTGGTACAGGGTGTATGAGTAAAATCAAGCTGCAAGAACGCTAACCATAAAAAGATGTTACTAATATGAAAGCTGAAAGTTGATTGATATTGTTTTATGCTCATACAGTGTTGAAAATACAAACTAGAGGTGACTTTGGAAATGTGTTTTCTGTTTGTTTGCCGTGTTTAGTTACAGGAGAAAAAAATAACTGTAGGCATAGTATAGTTCTGTAAATGAATGGTTCTTACTGAACCATTCTTCTTACTGAAGAATCTTTGAATACCATAGCCAGTCCTTTCTTGAATAGGATAGAGACCCATTCATATACCCATGAACACTTGAAATTTTACTGGATAGTTGAGAAGTAATGCTTGACTACTTTGACTTCTACTTTCTTATTCAAGGGAATAAAGATAGCGATGAAAGGAAAAGAACGAGTCTGTCGATATATAGAAATGTAAAGATGTGTACATATATCCACATCCACAATGCATTTCAAAATATTAAACATGGAGTTAAGTTCTATTGTATTCACAATGGTAAGATCTCCGTATATAAAGGGATCACATTTGCTTGACAGGCAGAAATATAAATTTAAAAAAAAAAAAAACGCTTTTCATAAATGTATTAACAAAGTATGTTCAGTGTTCTATTATAATGTCAAGAAGGTTCAGATCTCTTTTGGGGGTCAATTAGGACATTTTCACCATGGCAGGGACAAATGATTTGATCATATATCTGTTTGCTTGCTTTCAATCTGTCTGTTCTTCTGGATTCTGTAAGTTCAGAAGCCATGTCATTGTATACTCAGTGCATAGAACAACCTGTCAAATAGCTATTAAGTCAGTATTAATAGTGTAGGTGAATGAATCATTTAAAAGAAATGTTGGAATGAGGCCTCCCATAATTTTTTTTAAAGTTAAGTTTTTATCAGTAACTTCTGATGACAAGATCAGTTGAAGTTTTTATCACTACGTACCATGATTATAGCAGTAAGTCCTCTTAGTGTTATTTCTCTCTCTCTCTTATCCCCTGGAGAATAGCTGTTTTTATTGCATATAGCATACAATTTTTAAAAAATTTAGGTGATAAGTCATTACAATCTACTACATTACACATTCCCTAATATATATCATACTGTATTTTCCCTAAGTCCCTTAATTCTAACCAAATTGCTTTTGTCATTTTCCCTGTTCAAAGCCACATATATTTATTTCTCCTGAACATTTTTCATGGCATTCTGTAGTGTTTTTTTGAAACTTGTGTTTTGTTTTTTCACTCATCAGAATTCTTCCTGTCAAGACCTAGTTAAGGACTTACTTCCAGAAAAACCTTCCCCAGCATGCTCTAGTGGTCAATTCTCAAACTTCTCAAATTCCCCAGATTTCTCTAGCACTTGTAGTTTATACCATTAACTTTATTATATGCTGCATTGGATAATTGTTCATCTCTTTTAAGTGTAGGGACTATATCCTCTACCAAAATATTGTCAACATAAATAAGGGAGACTCAATGTATTTATTTAAAGTGATAGTATTGGGGCAGCTGGGTGGCTCAGTTGATTAAGCAGCCAACTCTGGATTTCAGCTCAGGTCATGATCTCAGGGTGGTGAGCTCGAGCCCCACATCACTCTTCAGAAGCTCAGTGGGGAGTTGGGGCCTGCTTGAGATTCTCTCCCTTTCCCTCTGCTCCTCCCCCTGTTTGTGTGCTCTCTCTCTCTCAAATAAATAAATAAATAAATAAATAAATAAATAAATAAATCTAAAAAAAAATTGAAGTGATAGTATTGAACTATTCAAATGCCATATCATAAGTGAAATTTGAGAATCAGAGAAACAAAAGGGTTTAAAGCCCTGTTCCACATAAAGGAAGATGTGCTCTGCTTGCCTCCCCCCCCCCCCCCCCCCCCAATCTCACTTAGTTCTCTCTCTTCCACTCAAGGGAGAAGAGACCCATCAAGGTGACAGAATCTATAGTGACAGTTAAAAGCAGTATACTGGAAAAATCCTAGGAAGGTTGAAATTTTGTTGAAAATTTTTGCATCCCTGTTCATCAGAGATATTGGCCTGGTTCTCTTTTTTAATGGGATCTATGGTATTGGAATTGAGGTAATGCTGGCCTTCCTTGTAGGATGAATTTTGATGTATTGATTCCATTTCAATTTTTGGAACAGTTTGAGAAGAATAGGTATTAACTCTTCTTTAAATGTTTGGTAAAGTTCCCCTGGAATGCCATCTGGCCCTGGACTTTTGTTTGTTCAGAGATTTTTGATTACTGATTCAATTTCTTTGCTAGTTATCGGTCTGTTCAAGTTTTCTAATTTTTCCTGTTTCACTTTGGTACTTAAATGTTTCCAGGAATTTATCCATGTCTTCCAAAATGTCCAATTTGTTGGCATATCATTTTTCATAATATTCTCTGATAATTGTTTGTGTTTCTGTGGTATTGGTTGTGATCTCTTTCATCTGTGATTTTATTAATTTGGGTTCTTTCTTTTTAATAAGTCTGGCTAGGGATTTATCAATTTCTAAAATTTTTTCAAGGAACCAGCTCCTGGTTTCATTGATCTCTTCTACTGTTTGTTTGTTTCTATGTCATTTATTTCTGCTCTAATCTTTATTATTTCCCTTGTTATGCTGGTTTTAGGTTTCATTTGTTAATCTTTTTATAGCTCCTTTAGGTGTAAGGTTCAGGTTTTGTATTTGAGACTTTTCTTCTTCTTCTTTTTTTTTTTAATAAAGATTTCACCTATTTACTTGAGAGAGACTGTCAGCATGAGCAGGGGGAGCTGCAGAGGGAGAGGGAGAAGCAGGCTGTCCACTGAGCAGGGAGCCTGACGCAGGACTCGATTCCAGGAGCCTGGGATCATAACCTGAGCCGAAGGCCGATGCTTAACTGACTGAGCCACCCAGGTGCCCTGAGACTTTTCTTGCTTCTTGATGTAGGCCTGTATTGCTATATACTTCCGTCTTATGACTGCTTTTGCTGCATCTCAGAGGTTTTGGACTATCATGTTTTCGTTTTCATTTGTTTCCATGTTTTTTAATTTTTTTTTTTTAATTTCCTGAATGATGCATTCATTCTTTAGTAGGATGTTCTTTAACCTCTATGTATTTGTGGTCTTTCCAATTTTTTTCTTGTGGTTCAAGTTTCCTAGTGTTGTGGTCAGAAAATATGCATGATATGATCTCAGTCTTTTTGTACTTGTTGAGGCCTGATTCGTGTTCCAGTATGTGATCTCTTCTAGAGAAAGTCCCATGTGTATGGAAAAGAATTTTTCTACTGCGTTAGGATAAAATGTTCTGAATCTCTCTGTTAAGTCTATCTGGTCCAGTGTGTCATTCAAAGCTATTCTTTCCTTGTTGATTTTTTGTTTAAATGATCTGTTGATATAATTGGTATGTTAAAGTCCCATACTATTATTGTATATTTATCAGTGAGTTTCTTTATCTTTGTTATTAATTATTTTATATATTCTGGTGCTCCTAAGTTGGGGGCATATATATTCTTAATTGTTAGATTTTCTTGTTGGATAGACCCCTTTATTAATGATATAGTGTCCTCATCTCTTGTTACAGTCTTTGGTTTAAAATCTAGTTTGTCTGATATAAGTATGGCTACTTCGGCTTTCTTTTGATGTTCATTAGCATGATTAATAGTTCTCCATTCCCTCACTTTTCAATCTGCAGGTGTCTTTAGGTCTCAAATGAGTCTTTTATAGGCAATATATAGATGGGTCTTATTTTTTTTATCCATTCTTATACCTTGTGTCTTTTGTTTGGAGCATTTAATCCATTTACATTCAGAGTGATTATTGATATATATGAATTTAGTGCCATTGTATTTCTTGTTAAGACGTTTTGTCTGGAAACATTCTCTGTTCCTTTCTAGTCTTTGTCACTTTTGGTCTTTCCCACTCAGTCCTGTTTAATATTTCTTTCAGGGCTAGTTTAGTGGTCACATACTCTTACAGTTTCTGTTTGTCTGGGAAACTCTTTATCTTTCCTTCTATTCTAAATGACAACCTTACTGGATAGAGTACACTTGGCTGCATATTTTTCCCATTCAGCACCTTGAATATAACATGCTACTCTCTTCTGGCCAGTCAAGTTTCTGTGGACAGGTCTGTTGCTAACCTTATTTGTCTTTCCTTGTAATTTAGGAATATCTTTTCCTTTGCTGCTGATTTTTTTTTTAATCCCTATATTCTGCAGCTTTTACTATGATGTGTGTCTTGTTGTCCTGCTTTTGTTGATTTTGATGGGATTTCTCTGTGCCTCCTGGATTTGGATGTCTGTTTTCTTCCCCTGATTAGTGAATTTTTCTGCTATAATTAGCTCGAATAAACCTTCTGTCCCTTTTTCCCTCTCTTCTTCTTCTGGGACTCCTATGATATGAATGTTATTATGCTTTGTGGAGTCACTGATTTCCCTAAGTCTACATTCGTGATCCAAGATCTTTCTTTTCCTCTCCTTTTCAGCTTCATTGTTTTCCATAATTTAATTTTCTATATTACTTATTTGTCCCTCTGCTTCTTACATCCTTGTGGTCATACATTCAGTTGGTTTTGCATCTCAGTTGTAGCATTTTTTTTCTGGCTTAGCTAGTTTTTAAGTCTTCTATTTTTGTGGTAAGGGACTCCCTGGTGTTTTCTATGCTCTGCTCAATCCCAGCTAGTATCCTTATGATTGTTGCTTTAAATTCTGAATCAGTCATATTACTTGTATCTGGTTCAAGTAGATCCCTGGCCATGACCTTTTTTCTTTCTTTTGGGATGAATTCCTCTGTCTTGGCATTTTGTCTATGTCTGTGTCTTCTTCTCTATATTAGGAAAGCCTGTTATGTTTCCTGCTCCTGAGAGTAATGGTTTTATTAAGAAGAGGTCATAGACTGTCCAGGGCCTTTTGCTTTGGGAAGTGTTTCTGGTGTGTGCTTTGTGCACTCTTGCTACTGTTTTTTGTGTGCTCCTTCCCTCAGGTCTATTGTCTGTAGAGTTTTTCCTTACATGTAGTGGGGAGTGTTTGGACCTTGTCCAGGGTGTAGTGAGTTTTAACTAGGTGTGCTTTGGTCGGCTTGTTACAAGAGACCTGATGCTCTTTCACTAGAGCTAAAGCTTTGCAGCACTCTATGGTCAGTAGCCTTGGTGCATGGGAAGCATTCGTATTGGTCTTCTAGGGGAGGGGCCCACTGCTCTGGTTCTCAGGCACACTTGCCCTAATAAAGAAGCACCTGAGGAATGTGGTGTGGGGGTGGGGGGTTGGTATAAGTGGCTTAGGCTGCCACTATTGGTGCTGTGCTGCTTACTGCAGTTAGTTTATGCTGAGTGCGGGGGTGGAAAAATACCACCAGCCCTCTTCCTCATTCCCAGAGAGAGGAGTTCATGCCTGCCACTGTCCGGGAAACCCTCCCAGAAAGGCGAATAATCTCCCCTCCTGTATCCCAAAAGTCCCTCAGATAGGCCTATATGCCCTGGCAGTGCAGTGCATCTGTGTTTTATCCCAGGCAGGCCAGCTGAGTTTTTAAACTACAGACTTTAGGGACCCAGTAGGGTGCAGACCCATGATGGTCCTCTGGGGGAGGGTGTTGCCATGCTGTGGCTGGTGCAGGTTTGTTCCAGAAGGGCAGTCACACCATTGCTCTGGAGTTTGGAGTTTGGTGTAAAGCTCAACAAAAAGTTGGTGTCCAGGTTAGCTGCCCTCAGCAGGTGTCTCTGAGTGTATGCTGAGGGGTAGGGGAAGGAAATGGTACCCGGCAGCCATTATGTCCCCAGAGAGGCAATGCCACCTCTCCCAGGTGCATTCCAAGAAGGGGGAACCCTCTCTCCTCATGTGTCTCAGGGGATCCTCAGATTGTGCTGTCTGCTCCCAGGCTTCTGCCCTCCTTCTCCACAAGAGTACTGCAGTGCCTGCCAGGTTCAACACCAGCCATAGCCCAGACCTCTAAACTCCAGTCTTTGAGCCCCACCGGTTGTAAAAACTTTCGATGATCAGTCCCTCTCATTTTCCCAGTCAACGCAGTGGTTTTGGGGAAGTGTTTTTTGTTTGTTCTGTTTTTTTTTTTTTTAAGATTTTATTTATTTATTTATTTGACAGAGAGAGAGAGTGAGAGAGCAGAGGCAGAGAGAGGAGCAGACTCCCCGCTGAGCAGGGAGCCCGATGTAAGGCTTGATCCCAGGACTCTGGGGTCATGACCTGAGCTGAAGGCATCTCAACCCGCTGAGCCTCCCAGGTACCTTGGGGAAGTGTTTCCTTACTTCACACAGGGGATTCCCTGTGTGCTCCCCTCTCTTTCCTCTCACCTGTCTCCTCTCTCTCTGTGATCAGGACTCCCTTCCCTCCTCAGCACCCAGGATTCTTTTCTCCCCTAAATCATGTCTCTATACCTCCTACCTTCCACGATGTGGCCTCTTCTGTCTCTGCAGTTGTTCAGTTTGTCTGTCAGTCCTCAAATCAAATTCTTGTTTATTCAGAATGATTTGATATATATCTGGCTGTGCTTGAGTGACAAGGCAAGCCTAGAGTCCTCCTACTATTCCACCATCTTCCCAATTTCCCTTTCCAATGTTACCTTACATAATTTCACACATACGACATAGTGATCAACAAGTTTGTATTTTGTGCTATGCTCACCATAAGTATGGCTATTAACCATACACATTATTTAATTTATAATTAAGAGTTGTTAACCACAAAGGCTTCGTAATTAAATATTAATAGCTCACACAGGCCATACCTGTGCAGAACTGAAATTATGCTGTTAAAATATTATAATTTTAAAGAAGTTAAATCGTGATAATTTTTGTTGAGTGTATGGACATATATGTTTGTGTGTATGTATATAAATTATTGTTAATAGGATTTTCTATTGTTTATAATCAAACAATTAATTCTGAGAGTGTATGTTTCCAAATTACTTAAAAACAGATCCAAAGATGGTATCTCATACTAATTTAGTTTTCAGGAAATATTATATTTTTGTTCTTTTGTTTTAGTCTTCTCTAAATGACCACTTCTCTATCATCCATTTTGAACAGAAAAAATTGAAATATTTTCAGCAAAAGAAATAGATTTTATTTCATTTGTGAATTATGATCTCTTGGTAATGGCTTTTTTTTGTTTTATTTTTGTTTTTGTTTTTTGTTTTGAATGATTTTCAGGTGGTGTCCAGGCTCAAAATGTTTCATAATTTTATCTCCACTTGATATTAAATGCATAAAAAATCCATAAAATGTGGAAAAGAGGATAATCAGATACAAATTAAACTTATTGCAATATAGGTGTTAAATGTGCATGTATAAGCATATGTATATATATCACCTCCTTTATTATAACCAATCTGAGTTATAGCAATGACAAAGGCCACTGTGTTTCGAGACTAAAATCCATATAATATATTTGTGAGCTTCCTGCTTAGATTTTACTTACAGTGACACAGAACAGTAGTGTCCACAGCCTTTGATAAATGTTTCACTAATCTTTTTCTGAAAAATTCATTTTATTTTAAACCTCAGGGATTTTTACATATCATTTATAAGTCAAGTAAGCAGTTTTCAATCAAGAAAGTACTCAAACAAAAAAAAATAACTATGGGCAAGAATCAAGAGAAGAAATGGAAAATTGTGACATATCCGCAAAGCCTTCTAGATACTGCACATAATAAACACAATATGTCAAATACATGTATTTGAAGAATAAGAGGCAAATATTTTGAGTGTAAAGAATTTACACTCAATAACAATGAATATACAGGATGAACAGACTTGACAAAACATAAAACAGATCTTCTAAAATGAACAATTAAGACTTAATAAAGACTAAAAAAGACCTTTTAAAATTAAAAAATGTATTTATGTAT
The DNA here is from genome assembly GCF_017311325.1 of Ursus maritimus. Lineage (NCBI taxonomy): Eukaryota > Metazoa > Chordata > Mammalia > Carnivora > Ursidae > Ursus > Ursus maritimus. The sequence continues at coordinate 54,076,916 of NW_024423344.1, forward strand.
TTCAGCTTCTCATATTAGTATATCAGATACCTTAGAATTAATGTAGAGAAAAACTAGAAACTCTGGACCAATTGCATCTGCTTCATGGCATCCGGGAGTTAACAACACAGTAAAGATTTATTTACCTGGCCAGTAGTTAAGAGATGATAGAACCCAGGCAGATGAGAATAATATTTAGAGTGGTTTATACCCTCTAGACTTCATCCAATTTTATAATATATGGCCAAAAGGTGGAGCATCCCTTACATCAACCTCCTGAGGATAGTTCAGGGTTTCTGAACCTTAGCACTATTTACATTTTGGACCAGATAATTCTTTGTTGTGGAACACGTCCTGTGATTTGCAGGGTGTTTAGTACCATAACCTGTTCTCTATCCACTAGAAGCCGGTAGCACTTTTCCAACTGTGGCAACCAAATTGCCAACACACATTGTCAAATGTTCCCTGGGTTTGTGGGGTGGGAGCAAAAAATCACTCCCTCTCCATAGCCCCCTGCTCATTAGAACCACTAGACCAGAGGAAAAGGTGTTGGTGTCCAGAGTTTGGCAAATGAAGGGGCACTAGTGTAAAGTTCTGGTGTGGATTAGGAAGGTAAAGAATTGTACTCCAAGAGGAAGGAAAACTGGAAATACACATCAATTGTAGAGTTCCTTCAATTCCAATTCATTTCAATGCCTTACTGGTTTGAAGTATTCTGAGATGTCTAGTGCAAAAAGGCAAATAGCAGAAAAAAGATGAAAAGCCCTCTATGAAGGAATCTACCATTATATTTAGCCTTGCAATATTTCTAACAACCACAATTTTTAAACTTTTTAAAATTATATTTGTAGATTCACATGCAGTTTTTACAAGTAATACAAGAGTATCCTACATACTCTTTACCCTATTTCTACCAGTGGTACCATTTTTGTAAAACTATAGTGTGATGTCACAACCAGGTAATTGACATTGATACAATCCATTATTCAGATCTCCCAGTTTTACTAGTACTCCTGTGTGCATGTGTGTGTGTTCATTTGTATTGAGATTTGCGCTATTTCAACACATGCATAGTTCGTGTATCCACCATCATAGTCAGTATAAAATACTGTCACCACACAGATTCCTACTGTTGAGCTTTTATATCTACCTCTCTCGTTTCCCTCCCTTATCCGATTGCTCACACCTAACAACACTAATCCATTCTCCATTTCTATAATTTTATAATTCCAAGAATGTTATATAAATGGAATCATACAGTAACTTTCTGACTTCGGTTTTCTTTACTCATAATGATTTCCTCAGATGCACCTAACCTCTTGTGTATTATCACTAGTTTGTTCCTTTTCATTGCTTAGTATTTCATGGTATGAATTCCTGGTTTGTTTAACCACTCAGCACAAACAATATTTGGAGCATTTCTAGTTTGAGAATATGAATTATACACATGTTGGGATATATGGAAATTTTATAAGAGCCTTAAAACCATTTTATAGAGTGTGCTGTTTTACTTTCCCAACAATATGATCCAGTGCCTTTTCTTCCTCAACAACATTTGATATTATTACCATTTTTATTTTGGTCATTCTGGTTTTGATTTACTTCTGTGATGGGTAATGATGTTGAACATTGTGTCATGTACTTACTTGCCAGCCCTAAATCCTCTATTTTGAAATGACCAGTTATGTGTCTTAAAATTTTCTAATTTTATTGTTTGTTATTCTTGAGTTGAAACTTTTTAATATATTCTAAAAACTAGTCATTTGTCAGATGGTTGGTTTGAAAATATATTATTCCAGTCTTTAACATGTTGTTTCATCCTCTTAATAGGATATTTGGCTGAGTAAAAGTTTTAAATTTTGATAAGGTTCAGTTTATGTTTTCTTTGATGTATCATGCTTTTGGTATCAAGTTCTAAAACTCTTTTCCTCGTCCCAGATGCTGAAGATTTTCTCCTGTGGTGGTTTGTTTGATTTTCTAAAGGTATTATACTTTCGTGTTTTTTTTTTTTTAAGATTTTATTTATTTATTTGACACAGAGAGAGAGAGACAGCCAGCGAGACAGGGAACACAAGCAGGGGGAGTGGGAGAGGAAGAAGCAGGGTCCCAGTGGAGGAGCCTGAGGCTCGATCCCAGAATGCTGGGATCACGCCCTGAGCCGAAGGCAGACACTTAACGACTGCGCCACCAAGGCGCCCCTATACTTTTGTGTTTTGTATTTAATACATTACCCTTTTAATTTAATTTTTGTAGTAGTTGCATGGTTTAAAAGTAACTTTTCTTTTCTTTCTTCCCTTTTTATTTATTTTTATTTTTTTGGCCTATGGTTGCCCAGTTTCTCTAACAGTGTTTGTTGAAAAATCTACTCTTTCTTAATTCAGATACTTTTGCAATTTTGTCAAAAAAGAAAAAAAAAAGAGTTGGTACCTGTTTATGTGGGTCTGTTTTTAAAGTCTCTGTTCTGTTCACGTTCAATGTGTCTATCCTCTGTCTTTACCAAACTCTTCTTTAATATTGAATAATTTCATCGTTTTCTTCTTTGACAAGAATGTTTTAGTCATGCTAGAGACAGTAACTACATGTAAGTTTTAGAACAAGCTACTCTATGTCTTTTAAAAGCAAACAAACAAACAGATGTGGTCTTCAGTAGAAATGAATTAAACCTACAGATCAATTTAGGAAGAAATGTCATTTAGATACTTTTGGTTGATTGTGTGATTCAGATCTCTATATCCATGATGAGTTCTTTTCTGTTGGTTTTATCAGTTATATTAAAGTTCCCACCTATAATAGTGGATTTATCTATTTCTCCTTATATATCTATCCATTTTTGCTTTATGTATGTTTGCTTGGTGTGTAGACTTGAAGGATTCTTGTTTTCTTGGTAAATGGATCTCAGTATATTATGCCCTTTTTGTCTGGAGTTATTTTCTTTGCCCTAAATTCTGTTCTAATAATATTACAGCCACTCCTGCTTTACTTATTTTTTTTATTAAAGTTTGCTTGGCATATCTTTTTATTTCTCTTCTTTTACTTTGAACTACTTATGTTGGTGGGGGAATGGGATAGACCGGTGATGGGTAGTAAGGAGGGCACGTATAGCATGCTGCACTGGGTGTTATACACAACTAATGAATCATGGAGCCTTACATCGGAAACCGGGGATGTACTGTATGGTGACTAACATAATATAATAAAAAATCATTAATATGTTGTTGAATTTGAAATGAGTTTCTTTTAAACAGCTTATGGTTCAGCCATGTTTATTGGGTTGGGTTTGGTTTGGTTTTTAAATCCATTCTGCCATTTTCTGCCTTTTAGTTGGTATGATTATTTACATTTAAGGTAATACTGTTATGTTAGGGCTTAAATCTGCCATTTTATATAGTTGTCTTTATGTTTGTTCATTCTGCTTGTCTTATCTGTTTCTCTATTATTGTCTCCCTGTGGGTTATACTTGAATAGATTTTAGGATCTCATCTTGATATACTTTAGTGGTTTTGAATGCATCTCTTTCTTAAATTTTCTTAGCGATTGAATATATTGAAAGTATTTTCTTAGCGATTGAAACCCTTGGGGGGCACCTAGTACAAGTCTTCATTGTTTATGGATGAAAATATTGATGATATATGCTTGTTTTATCTGGTTATACAACTTGGGAGGGGTGCCTGAGTTTTTGGACCTATGATTGCTTGTGCTTTTTTCTATATTTCTGCTCTATCCTTTTTCTTTATTTGAGCCTTATATGTGTATATTTATGAACCAAACCTTGTGTATATTTAAACCAAACCTTGACAGTGTGTTGGTTATTTATTTATTTATTTATTTATTTATTTATTTTTACAGTGTGAGGATGAGGAGAATGGTAGTGGAATCCTATGTTGACAGAGTTGCTTCTACACCATGGCTCATGAGAGATCACCCAAACAAGGTGACCACTTAGAAAAATCACATAAATGATTTGGAGGTAATATATCAGTTTGGTGGAAATTTAATGGGCCAAAAAAGGAAAATTTAGACAGTGAGAAAGTTATTCAAAACTGAAAGTAACTAAGGACTAATCTGAGGCTGCCAAAGTACCAAGTTACACCTGAGATAAAATGGGTAGGCAGAAACTGTAAAACCAAAAGGTGATTGGGAAGATATGCTGTGACTGGAATAACTCCTTCATATGGATAATTGCCAAAAAGAATTATACAGCTTAAGTGGGAGAAAATCAGGAGCCTCTTTAAACATCATATTGGTGATCCTTTATAGAGCAGGTATTAAAATGAATTTTACACATGGAATATTAAGGACCTCTTTGTTTTGCATTTGATACTGTTGATAGGAAGACATGTTCAGTATTAACATATTAGATACCTCAGCTTTGAAGAAATGTGGATAGATATATAAACTCTCAAACTGCCTCTCTGAATAAAGGCAAAGTGTGTAACATATCCTGAAAAGGACAACTGCCATATTCCACCTTTAATTTTCAAATGGAATCCTACTTCTGAGGTTGCCGAATGTTAAAAATGCAAGCAACTTTGGATTGGCCAATAATGACATCAAGTTTCTTCCAATTCCTTTAACTTAAGTTATGATTAATGCTGTAATAAAAAGGGTTTTAACTGTTAAGACTCCCTATGTGACTAATGTTGGAGGAACAGGGTAAAGTGAAATAATCTGTCATGTCCTCCTCTCTTAGCTTTCCCAAAGTGGGGTTGAATAATAAGAAAAAAGTTAGTATTCTTTCAAAATAAGAAGCAATAATGATAAAAATGGTGAAAATACTTTGAAAAATTAAACATTGCTGTTTTTAGATATTTCATAAAAATTACTATAAATATTGAGGAGATTAATGTCAGGCTCCCACTTTGAAATCAACCAGTCAGAGGTTGATTTACTCCAGTGAACATGTTTTTAAGACTTATCCATCAAAAATTTCGTAACTATTCCATTTATTTTCTCAATTTTCTATGAATTTTTAACATCTCTTCAACTCCTCCAACAACAGATTTGCTCATATACTTTATAGTTTTGTATTGTGTGTGTGTGTGTGTGTGTGTGTGTGTGTGTGTGTGTGTGTGTAGTATACTACGTATATAATATATAGTGGATATAGGATACTACCAAAGATAAAGTAACTAGGGAGTCAGGTTTCTAGGCTCAACCCTCAAGAGGAGACCCAAGTTAATTTGTATCAGAATGACTAAAATGCCCTGAGGATGGATAAGATACTTAACCAGATTGGTGCACAGTATGCACAACAGATTGCCATACCTTGAATTGTTTGTGAACAAGAAAAGAAGCTAAATGCAGACATGCACTGCCTATTGGCAGACATAGACCAGGTCATAGCAGATTACATTGGCCTGCTACCCATAGTTTCAGGTAGATAGTAATGAGTCTTAACCAGGATAGTTACTCAGGCTGGATGTAGATTTGGATATTCATTAAGTGAAAAAAACATGTTTATTATAATAAGAGGTTTAGAGCTGAAAATATATTTCAGTTTGGACTTCATATTTATTAACAAATCAAGATACCCATTTTAGTGCTGATACAGTGAAATAATGGACCAAGTAGCATCCTATAATGAAATTTTCATGTATTTCATCATCCATAAAAAAATAGATGGGTTGAAAATTGGAATGGACTGTTCAAATATCTGCTTGAGCTATTTTGGGGAGAATGTGTTTCTTTCTTATTCCCCTCTCTTTCCCTCCCTTCCCCTCACCCTGCCTCCTCTCTCCTCTCCTCTCTTCTCCACCTGTTCATGTAGTACCAGGACCTGGATAGCATTTATGAGTTCTGGTGGAAGGATCAATTTCTAAATATGATACTCTGACAACATCTCTAAATATTACTCACTGAATACATAGGGGGATAATGGGATGGTTTACTTTTTGCCTGCCTAAGCTAGTATTAACAATTGCTGCTTCTTGGGGCGCCTGAGTGGCATAGCGGTTAAGCGTCTGCCTTCAGCTCAGGGCGTGATCCCGGCGTTCCGGGATCGAGCCCCACATCAGGTTCCTCCGCTATGAGCCTGCTTCTTCCTCTCCCACTCCCCCTGCTTGTGTTCCCTCTCTCGCTGGCTGTCTCTATCTCTGTCAAATAAATAAATAAAATCTTAAAAAAAACAAAAAACAAAAACAATTGCTGCTTCTTTCCTACTTAATGGATGAGAGAGTCCTATAAGCTAATACTTACCAAACCTTACCAAACTCTGCTCCACCTACTCTGTTTGCCTGTAAATGGGCAAGGGGAGAAGCATTGGCTAGATTTATACTGCTGTTAACTTGATGTGTCAGTCCTCTTCCTGAGACTGATGGTCTTAGCCTGGGAAAGAAGGTTAGTACTGGGCCAAAGCTAATGACAATTGGAAATAAGGGGAGCAATTGCTGATGGAAAGGAAGCCAATAAATGGAAAGTGAAAACAGTAAAAGCTAATTTTATTTTGGTGCCTGTGAAAGACCAAAAGCAAGAAATGTGATATTATCATTTAGCTATATTTACAGCTGCCCATAAAGGTGATGCTATCTGCTACCCTTTTCTCCATATCCTTGCCAACAATTGTTACCGCTTATCTTTTTAATGACAGCTGTGCTTAACATAAGGTGTGAGGTGATGTCTCACTGTGGGTTTGATTTACATTGTCCTGATGATTAGTGATGGTTAGCCCCTTTTTTGCGTGTGTACCCATTTGCCATTTGTATGTCTATTTCAAAAAAAAAATCTATTCAGTTCCTCTGCTCAATTTTTAATCTGATTTACATGCGTTCTTTATGTATTTTGGATGTTAATTCCATATGAGAGAGATGATTTGCAAATATTTTTCCCATTCCAATAGTTGTCTTTTCATTTTGTTGATTTCTTTTCCTTTTGCTGAGCAGAATATTTTTAGTTTGATATAGTCTGTTTTTGCTTTTGTTGCTTGTGTTTTTAGTATCATATCCAAAAAAAAAAAAATCATTGTCAATACTAACGTCAAGAAGCTTTTTCCCTATGTTTTCTTCCAGAAGTTTTAGGGTTTCAAGTCTTATGTCCTTAATCCATTTTGAGTTAGTTTTGTGAATAGTGTGAGAGAGGAGTTCAATTTAAATCTTTTGCATGTAGTTATGCAGGTTTCCCAACACTATTTATTAAATACAGTATTCTTTTCCTTTGAGTGTTCTTGGTTCTCTTGTCAAATATTAGTTGACCATATACGTAGGGGTATATTTCTGGTCTCTTGATTATTTTCCATTGGTCTGTGTATCTCTTTTTATGCCAGTACCATACTATTTTGATTACTATAGCTTTGTAATACAGTTTAAAATTAGAAGTGTGATGTTTCCAACTTTGATATTTCTCAAATTGCTCTGGCTATTTGGGATCTCTAGTGGTTCATTACAAATTTTAGGATTCAAAATTTGGTGTTTATCTTTCATGTGCAACTCACTGATTTTTACTAAACATATGTGCATTTCAAGTCAGAATATTTAATAAAATTTAACATATATCTTTTGCAAATACTTCATTCTCTCTATATATGCTTTCTTACTTGCTTTTGTCATTTATCATTCTTCCTTAGATTCATTTCAATTGATGTATTCTTCTTGTATGCAATCCATATGTATGAACATAGCTGAAATTATTTATCTATCCTTCATTTGATGGAAATTTATGTTTTCTGGGTTTTTTTTTCTCTAATAAGGAATGTTGCTGTAAATCTTCTCTCTCTCTTTCTCTGTCTCGCTCTCTTTTTCCATTAGAGAACATAACTAGAAGTAAGGTATACCAGATTTTTCTCACTTTGCTTTCCAAAATATTTTTAACAATTTCAGAGTAGTATATAAGCAATTGTGTGTTTCTGCAACCTGCTTTGTGGACTCTTGGTAATCTTTGCCAATTGAATAGATATGCATGCATATTTCACCATGATTTTAATTTGTGTCTTCCCATTTTTTTCCTTCATAAGGCTAAGCATTTTTCATATTCATTGCCCATTTCAATTTTATTGTCTCTTAACTATCTGTTTACGTCCTCTGACCATTTTTCTATTCAAGTTGAATCTTTTCCTGTTGATATATTACAGTTTGATACATATTCTTGAGATTAATCATTTCCTCATAACATGCATGACAAATATAGTCCTAAGTTTGGGCTTCATTTTTTCCCAGTTTCCTGTTATTTTTAATGCACAAAGATTTTTTATTTTATTTTTTCATTTTTAAATTTTTTTAAGATTTAAGTTTAAATACTGAATTTAGCAGTCATAAACCATTCCTTATCTCAATGTGATTTGATTTTTTATAAATAAGAATAAATACAAACATTATGAAAATAAGAGAAAAGTAATATTCTAACATACTACATGAACTTCTCGTAAAAAGAGGTTTTATGATTATCTATGTATTATTATTTTCTGACTGACCTTAAAAGGAATCTGTACTTTGTGGTTAAGCTTGATTTTAAAAAGGGCAAAATTTGTTGCTATGTTTCTACCATTTTCTCTCAGATTTTGAACATTGAAGAATAACTTGCAAACTACCTTATGAAAATAACACTTTATTTTCCCATATTTATATCCAGATAATACCTATATGTATATTTATAGTTCAAGTCATCCATAAATAGGAAGGAGGACAGCTTTCATTGAAGTGATCTCCTTCTGATATTCATTTCAAAGAAAGTTTATAAGACAGATGAAGCTGATGGCATTAAGATGCAAATGAAATAATCACGAATGAAGAAAATAAGTGAGTGGAGAGAATTTCTGAAACCACTGTAAAATCAGAAGGTGGTTAGACTTAGTATTTATTCATGTACACACATATACACAAATATATAAATATGTATGTATATATACCTGGACATATATACATATATTAATTCATATTTTATATCAATAGATAGATAAAATTCCAGGTATAGTGTGGGATTTAATCAGTTGAAATGTTTTTTAAGATTAAGCTTTATACATTTATTATTTAATTTTTATATTCTATAAACTATTACAGCAATTAAGTGAAATATTCAAATAGCGAAATAAGTAAAACTAACTGACTTTATCATTCTCCACAGGTTAGGTATCAGGGAATATGTTCACACTCTCAAGGCATTTACATATAGAAATATATTATTTTTGTATTCACTGATGAAAATTTTAAAAGTTTTTTCTCTTATAAAAACATGAAGGTGATCTCTGAACATTAAATATCATGTCTACATAGCCTCAAAATATATTTAGAATAAAAATGGATATTGTATTTATTAAATTCATGAATAAAATAGGATTTCTTTGAATGGAACAAAATGAGGAAAATGAAAATTAATAAAATATGCATTATTATATTACTGATATCTGAAATACATCTAATAATATTCAGACTTTAAACTTGGGCCATGTCCTGTAGCACTTCTGGGTCTAATTAGTTTTTATCATCTTAAGAATATACAGTTTCTTAATACTGAAATTGTTGTTCCTTAATCTATGGTAATATATGATTGGGAAGAAGCAAAGCAGTTTGGGTTGATGAAGCAATTCCCTTCACCTCAAAACCTATTCTGCCTGTGCCTGTATATGTGTACTTATATTTATGCTCATAAGTTGACCGAATGTGATATATGGAATCTTTATTTGACATATTGATGTTCTATAATTCATGTATTCTGATATCTTGAAACTGCTTTTTCATAAAGGGTATGCATGGCCCTTTTTGTAGTATTACCCAAGCTTTATACTTTGTAGGTTAGAGAAGTTTCCAGTAAAAATGTTTTAGGTCATAAAAATGTTTTATTTTATCATCACATTTCTATTATCTAGCTTGGTAATTCAATTCAGGCATCGAATTTATCTCATTCATGATATTAGATTAATTCCAGAGGTCTAAATGGCTTTACTTTGAGAAAATATAATACCTTTATGATTATGATTTAAACTGATATTAAAGGATCTAAAGAAAGTTAAAAGAGGAGTTTCAAAAATGTTTTGAGTCATAAATTAGAGAAGGACAAAACATATATCTTCCCAAATTAGCAACTTCACATCTACTAACACTCAAGCTGTGACAAGATTAATGTTCACAATTTTGCTTCTACTGTCAGGAGAGCATTCACTTTAAGATTTGGCTATGTCACAGCAATTCACTGCTTGAGCTTCTCTGTATTGCCAAGGAAGCAGGATGGATTGCCATTGTCCAGGCTTTCATCATTCTTCTACTTCACTTCCTAGAGGAGATGACTAGTAATATTAGTCAAAAAAAGTGGGATAAGGATCTAGTTGCACAAACATTAAAAGAAACCAGCTACTACATTCCATTACCTCATCTCATCCTTGCTTTTCAGAGCTACAGAGTAGATCTCTCAGATCGGCTTCCCCTAGAATTCCCATGGAATGTTGGACAGAGTGCCATTCTGCTTCACTCTAAACATAGCTAGCACAGGTCAGTTTTGTTTAATATAATGCACAAAAGCTTAGATAATTTATGATATTAAACAAAGTAATGTATCTCCTAAACCCAAATGTTAGATGTGAGGTGCCTCTTTAGATTTCAGCATGATGCGCATGACTAAATAGCTCTTAAAGATGATCCTTTTTACATAAAAATATTTTAGCTTTTTAAAATATATGGAAATAGTTTGACCTTTTACAATTAATGTTTTTAAAACCTTTATAAAAAGAAAAAGTCTACAATTAAAATTTTCATTTAGAGTTTAGGAAATAGTCTATAGCAAAAATGCATTTCCTTCTCATTTTCTCTCTTCCTTTTATTCAAGACATATCTGTTTTAGCTTAATTGTACTCCTTCAAAAGATATATTGAATCCCAAACCCCCAGTTCATCAGTATGTGACTATTTTTAAACATAGGGTCATTGCAGATATAATTCGCAACGATGTCATATTGGAGAAGGGTGGGGCCTTAATCCAATATGACTGGTTCTTATAAGAAAAGATAAATTTGGACATAGACAAAGACAGAAGGAAGACAGCCATGTGAAGACAGGTAGGGGTGGAATTTATACTGCTCTAGCCAAGGAATGTCTGGGACTACCATAAGCTAGAAGAGTCAAGGGACAATTTTCCCTTCAAGGTTTTAGAGGGTACTCGGCCCTGATAACACCTTGATTTTAGACTTCTAGACTCTAGAACTGTGAAGACAACATTTTTGTTGCTTTAAATTATCCACTTTGTCACACTTTGTTATCTCAGCCCTCAGAAAAGCCACTCTACTCTGTCTCTCCCTCTTTAAAACTTACTCTATATAAAAAAAAATATACACTTTTCTTTTTTTCTAAACTTTATTTTTTTTTAGATTTTTTTTTTAAAATTTATGCATTTGAGAGAGAGAGCACAAACAGGGGGACGGGGCAGACTTCCCCGCGGAGCGCGGGAACCCCATGTGAGGCTTGAACCCAGGACCCTGGGATCATGACCTGAGCTGAAGGCAGCCACTTATCCGATCAAGCCACCCAGACATCCCTACACTTTCCTTTATAACTATACTATATTGATGAATACATATTCATCCCTTCAAGTAGAAAATGTGTCTCCAATAGGATGCCTAAAGGGAGAAATGGTCATTGTAGAATTAAGGAGGATACTCTAAAAAAAAAAAAAAAAAAAAAGGAAGGTACTCTACAATGATGAAAATAATCTAGTCCAATTCAAATGGTTACATTCATATTTTCTTGGCTTTCAGCATAATAAAAAAACTTCTGACTATGTTATGGCTGTTAGAGCAATAACATTATTATTATTAAAGTCTACCAGAATATATACAGGCAGTGTTCCAAGCCTTTATAGTAATTGCAAAATCAGGTTATAGCAAGCATTTTGGATTTCTCACTTACATGAATTTATCACATTTGAGGATAAGATGGCAACTCATTGACTATTGCTTAGTCATGATCTCATTCAGTAATTCATTATGTCTCCATCTCAGCTGATGGAAAGGCATAAGAATCTTTTTCATCAAATCGTGGATCTATCACACCAACACATCTCCTGTCTTTCTCCATGTTACCAATCCTTCAGAAGCCTTTAACTATCCTGCTGTGAATCAAGAAAGTAATACCCAAGAGTAATTCTTCTCCACTTAACTGTCGGGAAAGATACTGGTTGATGGAGCAATAGCTAAACCGTTCTCTGTATATCTTTGAAACAGAGGAAACCATCCATGCTTTACTCCATGTTTACTGCTGTGTTTATCTGTCTGAAAAAACCCAATTGCCTTGCTAAATAAATATTGTCCACCTGTGTAAAAAATCACAAACACATGTGAAAAAAATACAGCTCATGTGTAAGACAGTGCCTCATTTACTGTTTGGCCATGTGACAATCAGTACATAGCTTAAACACTATTTCAGGCTAAATGCCACAATTTGCCTTACATAGATAACATAGGAAAGCAGTTATAAGTCATGACTCCTACTGGATATTTTTTAGTGTGCATTTGTTAGTGTTTATTTGAATCAAGCAAGGGAGAAATATAAATTCTCTTTCCATCTGTAGGATGACACTTAAATTACCCTCTTAAATGTATATGTATTTTAGCATAAAAGTACTATTTATTACATAGTTGAACTATATTTACTTAAAAATATATCCCTACATTTTTATCTTTTTTTTGTTCCACATTAGCCATTTTAGTAGTGGTATACTTGGACACTAGTTTAATATAATAAACATTTTCTTGTCTTGATTCCTGGACTATAGATGTTTAATTTTCATTCTGTTCTGTCTTCCAGAACAACGTTTATTCTAACGTTTTTTCCAGAGGTTGAAATGCGTAATGTAGGAATCATGTAATTTAACATTTTCTAGCAGAAAGAGCAAGTGACACACCATTTATAGTAAATATGTAGGTTTCTTTCCTATGGTAGTCAGCATGAAAACTCTTAAAAGTGGGATAAATGATAAGAGCATTTCATTGTCAATTGGGAGAATTTTTCATCTCTTTTAAACCACGGTGCTCCTTAATGAAACTGAATTTTGAAAGTTTAATAATTAATTCTTAGGCTATATCACTTAAGTGTTTCACTTTTTTCCTAGATAAATATTAATAGGAAAGAAATTAGCTTGTAAAGTGTTTAGTCTGTAGGCATAATCTCTACCTTAATGAAACAATAAAACAAGTATAATATTAATGGAATTAAGTGATATCAAATATAAATGTAGGAAAATGAAATAATGAAGATTCTTAACTTGATATCACAGTATAATTGATCAGATAGGAAAATTAAAAGTTTTTTTTTAAATTTTCATTTTAACATTGACAACTTTTATGTTTATATACTGCATATTATCTATAACCTTTAAATGGCTGAAAGTTATTTGTAATGGAACCCACAGTCTCATTAATACATAAGCCATGGTCAGTGCTAATTAGATTTAAAAACTGAGGGCTTCAGAGGGGAGGGGGGTGGGGGAATGGGATAGGCTGGTGATGGGTGGTAAGGAGGGCACGCATTGCATGGTGCGCTGGGTGTTATGCGCAACTAATGAATCATCGAACTTTACATCAAAAACCAGGGATGTACTGTATGGTGACTAACATAATATAATAAAAAAAAACATTAAAAAAAATACAGGGTTAAAAGACTATGTGTTAGGTAATGAATCTGGAAACTTCTGGAAAATGCACTGGAATTCAGGAGGTTAGTCTGTCTACAGTTCTGCTTCTGGCTTTGAATAGGAATAAAATAAGACAAATAAGAATAGAGGAGTAGTTAAGTGATACAAATGTCCAGTACTCTAATTTAAAATGTAGTCCTGTGTAATAACTTCAGAGTTAGTTGTTTTGTGAAACCCTAGTCTGGAGATCTTGTGAGCATAGAAAAAGTAGCAGAACGTTCTTTCACTCACCAAAGCCTAACCTTCTGCTAACCTGAACATCTGTTAATTTTTAATGTGGCCTTCACTGGGACTCATTAACTCCCTTTTGCTGGTAATCTAGCAAAATATTGTTCCTACCAGAATTATGCTCAGGGGAGGTCAAGATCAGCTGTAGAGCATCTTTTTGAAAAGATTGATAGGCATCCTGAGCTCCTTAGAAATAGCCAGAGATAGATAGATGCGAAGAAATAGAAAAACATTCCATGCTAATGGATTGGAAGAACAAACATTGTTAAAATGTCTAGACTACCCAAAGCAATCTACACATTTAATGCAATCCCTATCAAAATACCATCAGCATTTTTTACAGAGCTAGAACAAACAGTCCTAAAATTTGTATGGAACCACAGAAGACCCCGAATAGCCAAAGCAATCCTGAAAAAGAAAAGCAAAGCTAGAGGCATCATGATTCTGGATTTCAAGTTGTATTATAAAGCTATAGTCATCAAGACAGTATGGTACTGGCACAAAAACAGACACATAGATCAGCGGAACAAAATAGAAAACCCAGAAATGGACCCACAACCATATGGTCAACTAATCTTTGACAAAGCAGGAAGAAATATCCAATGGAAAAAAGATAGTCTCTTCAACAAGTGGTGTTAGGAAAATCGGACAGCCACATGCAGAAGAATGAAACGGGACCACTCTCTTACACCATACACAAAAATAAATTCAAAATGGATGAAATACCTAAATGTGAGACAGGAAACCATCAAAATCCTAGCAGAGAACACAGGAAGCAACCTCTTTGACCTTGGCCATAGCATCTTCTTACTAGACATGTCTCCAGAGGCAAGTAAAACAAAAGCAAAAATGAGCTAGTGGGACTTCATTAAGAAAAAAATTTCTGCACAGAGAAGGAAACAATCAACAAAATTAAAAGGCAGCCTATGGAATAGGAAAAGATATTTGTGAATGACATATCTGTAAAGGGTTAGTATCCAAAATCTATAAAGAACTTTTCAAATTGAAAAGATTGATAGGCATCCTGAGCTCCCTAGAAATAGCCATATATATATATATATATAAATTATGCTCTAAAATATACGTGTATACACACACACACACACACACACACATACTCTGAAAACTATAGAATGCTCACAAAAGAAGTAGAAGGGGACACAAAGAAATGGACAAACATTCCATGCTAATGGATTGGAAGAACACCCAAATAACAAATAATCCAGTTAAAAATGGGCAGAAGACATGAATAGACATTTTTCCAAAGAAGACATCCAGATAGCCAACAGACATATGAAAAGATACTCAACATCACTCATCATCAGGGAAATACAAATCAAAACCATGATGAGATACCATCTTACACCTGTCAGAATAGCTAAAATTAACAACACAAGAAATGGCAGGTGTTGGCAAGGATGTGGGAAAGGAGAAACCTCTTGCACTGTTGGTGGGAATGCAAAATGGAGGTTCCTCAAAATCTTAAAATTAGAACTATCCTACGACCCAGCAATGGCACTACTAGGTATTGACCCAAAGGATACAAAAATACAGATTCGAAGGGGTACATGCACCCTGATGTTTATAACAGTATTAATAATAACTAAATTATGGAAAGATCCCAAATGTCCGTTGACTGATAAATGGATAAAGAAGATGTGGTATATATACACAATGTAATATTATTCAGTCATTGAAAAGAATGGATTTTTGCCATTTGCAACAGTGTGGATGGAGCTAGAGTACATTATGCTAAGCGAAATAAGTCAGTCAGAGAAAGACAAATACCATATGATTTCACTCATATGTGGAATTTAAGAAACAAAACAGATGAACATATGGGAGGGGGAAAAAAGAGAAGTAAACAAACCAGAAGAGACTCCCAAGGGTAGAGAACAAGCTGAGGGGTGATGGAGTGAGGTGGGTGGGGGATGTGCTGGATGGGTGATAGGTATTAAGGAGGGTATTTGTTATGATGAGCACTCACTGTTGTATGTAAGTGATGAATCACTGAATTCTATTCTTGAAACCAATATTGCACTGTATGTTTACTATGTAGGATTTAAATAAACAACAACAACAACAAAAGAAATGGCGATGTATATTTGCTGCCTACTTTCTGTTATCAGTGACTGGTAAAAATTAGAATCACAATGTTCCATCGTTTACATAAAATTAAATCTTTCCACCTGGTTGTAACAGAAGGTTTTGTGTTCCTAATTACAGTTGTCTATTTGCTCCAGAGGCTCTAGCCAAGTCACACTATATTTTCGCTCTCTATGTAGTTGCTATCACAATCCTTCTTACATCCCTTCCAATCCATGTGAGAAATAAATGTGGGTATTAGGTAAGAATCAGATTCTGGTTCTGATGGTATATCTGGTATATCTGATGGTAGGAAGAACAACTCAGATATAGCTGAAATCAGGCTTTCAACTTTTTCCTCAAGTCTAAATTTTGCAGTCCTTTGTTTTGCAGAATTAATGACTTATATCCAGCGGATTGCAAGGGAAATTGCTGCCCCCAATACAAGAGACTTTTCTTAATTCATCTTTCTTGTGACCTATGGAAAGAATAGTTAAGTATTTAACAAAGAGAGAAGTAAGCAGGTCTGAAGCATGCACATGAATATTTTAATCTCCATTATCAGATAAATTTACTCTGTTGGTGGTGAACATACCTATATACAAATTATAGTAATTAATACAGAGATCCTGCTTTCAATAACAATAAACTAGATTAACTTATCAAGAGATACACCTAATAAGTGGCTTGTAGAAAAAATACGAAAAACAAACAAACATAAAAAATAAGCACATTAGCCTTAAAAACGATTGCATTATGGAAAGAAACATTTGAGCTAATAGAAAACCATATGATGTCAATAGATAGGATGACTTCAGAATGTCAGTTATTTGTAAACCATTCTATGAATTAAATGTGCTCTCAATCAAAATAATAATTTAGAGTGGGTGATGCTGACCAGTCCTACTTTTAAATATTTTAGAGTGAAGATTTTCTGAAAATATAAGCATGTAAAAATAACTAAGAACACTCAGGAAAGGAGTGAAAGTAATAGAACTATGTGCAACCTGAAAGTTTTGAGGATTTTCTCCAAATTTAAGTCATATAAAAGAGCATCATATAAGAATCCCACCAGATGGGTGTTTATCATAATATCCTTTCATCTCTATTGAGAAATGTGTTAGATCTAAACAAAACCAGTGTCTGATAGTAATAATTCACAGGCCTGATGTTTTGTGATTTTTTAAGTTAGGACGTTAAAGAAATCAAGGGTTAAGAATCATTCCTCGTTATGATTCTGGAATTCAGAAAAATTAGTATATAGACAAATTCTGATGACTGCAGAATTCTTTGGAGTCACTTAAAAGTTTGCATGTATCCAACTCTGCCATTTGAATGATGATTCTCCTGAGGAATTCCCTTAATTTTCATGTGGGCAGTGTGTTAGCAATATTGCCAAACTGAAAAGGGTACTACCTGTGTTTATGCTAACTTGGCCTTAAAGGAAATGTGCTCCCTGAAGTTATACAGTGAGGTGGCCCTGTGAGGCAGTCATATTCCAGCCAAAGCAAAGAACATTCTGAATTTAAGTACATTAAGAAGAACCTTCTTGAGTCATGGGTTGGTTTGTCCTGCCATTAAACATTTTGGACATTGAAGTCAAAGAGTGCTGAACTGTTAATATTTACAAGGAATTGTTTGGTAGGGGAACTTGGTGATGGTATACAAAAGTGTCTTGGCACCTGTATAATTTTATGTTTTCTTACTGTGTGAGTAATGTTTGTGTAAAAAACCTGGCTGAATTAAAATAATTCTAGGAGTGCCAGGGCGGCCCAGTCGGTTACGTGTCCAACTCTTGGTTTTGGCTCAGGTCATGATCTCTGGGTCCTGATATTTAGCCCTGCGAGCCCTGCGTTGGGCTCAGCTGGGTGTAGAGCGTGCTTAAGATTCTCTTTCCTTTCCTTCTGCCCCTCCCCCACCTCTCTCTACCACTCAAAAAAAAAAAAAAAAATCCCTCCCTCTAGGGAGGGAATGTTAAGAAAAATAACTCTGTTTCTTGAGTATATGTATGTGTATTTGCCCTAGAGAGAAAGGAACTCTTCCTAAAGAGCAGCTCTTCCTAAATTTGTCGTCTTAATGAGATCACTATCTATTTAAATCCAATACATACCCTCTAAACAAGTCTCTCTTTCCCACTTCTGTCTCTAGCTTTTTTAAAGTAAGACTTTACTGTCAAGTCATGAAAAGATACAGGAAACTCACTTTCCTATTTGACAGCTATATGATTCTTAATAACAGGGTCCAACTAAATAAGAAGATAACAGGGATGCCAGAATGGAATAAAAGGAAGGGGCTTTATTGCCAGCAAGAAAATCCCATTATTTACTTATATCCAAATATGAACATATATTAAACTCAGAGTTGCATGTTTTATTATTGTAATCTTATTCTGAAATTACAACTTGACTGTTATGTTTAATTTATATCTTCTGCATTTCTTTTATTTCTTAACTCTGTAGCAAAGACTAAGATGAAAATTTTAAATTACTTTTCTGAAGGAATCTCAGAGAAATTTCAGCAAGCACTGAATGAACAAAAATGGCATGATGGAACAGAAATAGTTCTTTGACTGTCAGCAGATATTTAAATAACATGAATGCCATCTAGTTATAATGGATTCCTTTAAAATTGATGATACTTAGAGAACAAAGGGAATCAGCCCAGAGTCACTTACTGCAAAAAACTGCAGAGTATAATAGTTGACATGAAAATGACTCCTCAAGACTTTTAGCATAATAAACCCCTGGGTGAAGACTCTCAGAGTGACTCCCAGAAATACAGAACCAACTGCTTTTCTATAAAGCTACTACATTTATGATCACCTGGAGAGACTAAAGTACCAACGTAAAATTCCTGCTGTGACTGGCCTTAATATTAAAAGCCAGAGGAATGGAAAAAAGGGGCAGAAGAGTGAAGGTCATATTTAAACAATATTTTTTTAAAAAAATCAGCTTCCAATATATGTCTGTTTTCTTAATTATTCATTCAATGATTCAGTCATCTCTTAAATTATTCACTTAATAAACAGTAAATGCTTATTGAGCACATTTCATTCATTGCTAGCCTCTATGTAAGTTATACTCATTAGAAAGATAAGTATGGTATGTTTTCTGCTTCCAGGAGTCCTCAATCAGTGGGATACATGATTATTTAAATCACTAAATAAATGTGATATAATACCAGATATAAAAGACAAGTGATCTGTGAAATCACAGGAGAAACAGCTTAGTTTAGCTAGACATCACACAGGAGAGAACATATTTAATCTGGATTTTGAAGAAAAGAATAGAACTTACTATATAGTAGTAGTAATAACATGGTCAGAAGAAAGGAAATGACATATAATTTCAGTATAACTGGCTTAATATTATGAGTAAGAATTAGAAACTACCTTGGAATAAACCTTTCAGTGTGCCTGA
This sequence comes from Ursus maritimus, assembly GCF_017311325.1. Lineage (NCBI taxonomy): Eukaryota > Metazoa > Chordata > Mammalia > Carnivora > Ursidae > Ursus > Ursus maritimus. The sequence continues at coordinate 54,096,231 of NW_024423344.1, forward strand.
AAGAATTGTGTCATTCCTAACAGTAATACTTGAAATAATTAATACCTGTAACAATATCTGGTACAATGCAATACTCAAAATATTTGTGGAGTTGGACTGAATACAACCCTAATAAATCAAATTGAATTTACTTGGGTTTTTTAAAAGTATTTTTTAGTATACTTTATTTTTAAGAGCAGTTTTAGGTTCACAGTGAAATTGAGTGGAAGATACAGAGATTTCCTGTATACCCTTGCCCACACACATGCATAACCTTATCCTCTCAACTCATCAGAATTTTTTTTTTTAAGTAAGGATAAACCAACACTGACACATCATAATCACCCACGGTCCATGGTTTACCCTAGGGTTCATTCTTTGTGTTGTAAATTCTGTGGTTTGGGGCAAATGTATAATGACATATATCTACCGTTATAGTAACACAGTGTTGTTTTACTGCCCTAAAAATTCTCTGTTCTACAGCTATCCATTCTTCTCTCCTCCCTAACGCCTGACAACCACTTTTTTTTTTTTTTTTTTTTTTTTTTTTTTTACTGACTCCATAATTTTGCCTTTTCTTGAATGTCATATATCAGGAATCATGCAGAACATAGCCTTTACAGATTGGCTTCTTTCAGTAATATTCATTTAGAGTTCTTTCATGTCTTTTCTTGGTTTGATAGCTCATTCCTTTTAGTGTTGAATATTTACCTACTAAAAGACATCTTGGTTGCTTCCAGACTTTGGGAATGATGAATAGAACTGCTGCACACATCTGTATGCAGGTTTTTGTGTGCACACATTTTCAACTAATCTGGATTAAAACCAAGGAACAAGATTGCTGAATGATATGATAAGAGTATGGGTAACTTTACAGAAAACTGCCAACCTGCCTTCCAGAGTGACTGTGCCATTTTTCATTACCACCAGCAATAAATGGGAGTTCCTGTCGCTCCACATACTCACCAGCATTTGTTGTCCGTGTTCTGGGTTTGGGCCAGTACAATAGGTATGTAGAGCTTTCTCACTACTTAATTTACATTTCCCTGATGACATGTGATGTGAAACATCTTTTCACATGCTTATCTGCTATCTGTATATCTTCTTTGGCTAGGTATCTCTTTTTTTTTTTTTTTAAAGATTTTATTTATTTATTCGACAGAGATAGAGACAGCCAGCGAGAGAGGGAACACAAGCAGGGGGAGTGGGAGAGGAAGAAGCAGGCTCATAGCGGAGGAGCCTGATGTGGGGCTCGATCCCATAACGCCGGGATCACGCCCTGAGCCGAAGGCAGACGCTTAACCACTGTGCCACCCAGGCGCCCCTGGCTAGGTATCTCTTAAAGTTTTTGGTGCATTTTTTAATTGGGTTGTTAGTTTTTTTACTGTTGAATTTTGAGTTCTTTGTATATAATGGGTAACAGTCCTTTATCAGATATGTTTTTTGCAAATACTTTCTCCCAGTCTGTGGCTTATGTTTTCATTCTCTTAATAGTTTCTTTCACAGAGCAGAAATTTTTAATTTTAATAAAGCCCAGCATCTGTCTTTCTTGGACTATGCCTTTGGTATTATATTTCTGAATATGTTTTTCAGCTACGTTTGAAAAGAAATAGTTTGAATATTCTTTTCCTGATATTCTTTTAGAAGACAGGCGTAGTAGGTAGAATAATGCCCCTGCTCAAGATGTCCATATCCTGAATCATGGAACCTGTAGACATGTAACTTTACACAGCAAAAGGATATTGCATATTTAATTAAGAATCTTGATAAGAGGAATTGTCCTGGATTACAGAGCTGTGTCATGTGATCACAAAACAGGAAAACAGGATATCCGGTTTCAGAAGGGTGCCATCAGAGAGTGACTTGACTCGTCATTATTGCCTAATGGAGGGAGTGAACACAAACCAAGGAATTTATGTGGCCTCTAGAAGGTAGAAACAGCAAGGGAACAGATCCTCCATTCAAGCCTTTAGAGCAATATAGTGGTTCTATCATTTTTAGTCCACTGATGTTCATTTTGAATTTCTGAAGTCGAGAACAGTAAGATAATGCAACTCTATTGTTTTAAGCCATTACTTATGTGGTCATTTGTTACACTAGCAATAGGAAACTATTGGAAATTATAGGAAAATAATAGGAAATTATACTGAGCACTCACGTATAATTTCAGAATCTTAAAAGTTGTTTCTTTTTTCTTTGTCACTTTAGAATTCCTCCTTCCTTCCTTCTTTCCTTCTTTCTTTCTTTCTTTCTTTCTTTCTTTCTTTCTTTCTTTCTTTCTTTTCTTTCTTTCTTTCTTTCTTTCTTTCTTTCTTTCTTTCTCTTTTCTTTCTTTCTAATCAAGAAGAGGTGATAGAGACAATATAAAAAATTCTGAAGAACTCCAAATTGAAGAAAAGGCTTCCTTTTACTTAGCACAGATTACTTATTTCCTAGGGAGATGTATCTACCCATCTTCTTTCTTTCTATCTATCTATCTATCTATCTATCTATCTATCTATCTATCTATCTATCTATCATCTCTATCATCTATCTATCTATCTATCATCTATCTGTGTATCTATCTATCTATCTATCTATCATCTGTGGAGAGAGAGAGAGAGAGACTCTAAAATTATTCTAAAATGGATTGGAATGCATAACTCAAGCATGATGTTAGTACTGGCTATGCATTTTTTAAAGCCAGATTATTTTAGTGATTAACAATAAGCCCTTTTGTAAAATTGCATTCCTTTCCTCTAGAATAGGGCTTAGGGCTTGGGTGTCTTTGTAGTGTTAAATTGTAAACCCTAATAGATCTGGACAATTCTGAGTCACATCTGCATCACTTACCATTGCATCCCAAGCAACAAACATTAAACCTGACAGAAATTTCAAAAAGACTGGATGAACTTGTAATGGATCAGAATGGAGATAGATAGACTCTGAGGAATCAGAATGGCCCCAGAGCCCAAGTCTGATATGATAGTATAAACATATGAATAGAATGTATATGTCAGTTGGAAAGAAGGTTAGTCTCCAGTAGAAGGGTAGAATGAGTCACAGAGGGAACAGTATTTTCTAATAATGTATTATAAGGTGTAGGTCTGTGTTTTCCAGTCTAGTACTTGCTAAAATCTTTAAAATTATTCAATAGATTCATCATGTTCTGGGTTTATGTTTCTTAAGCAAAGTTTAACAGGCAATCTAACCATTGTATGAAATACGTGCAGATTTTCGTGTGAGGTAGCACCTCCCAGTTGTATTGGGGATTCTCTAATGATCCAGTTTCTGAGCCAGTGAAAGTGAGGGTTATGAATGTGGCAATTATAAAATAATAAGATAGATGGCAATTGATTAAAAATTTTTTTCAGATAGCAACTTTCCCACATTTCTACCATTTAGAGGAAAAAAGTGCAGCTAAAGTGGCTGAATCTTATTGTATTCAATAAATAAATATCTTGTATCTCAATGATAAAGGGAAAATATGATGTCTCTCAATATGTTAAATTTTATGACATTTAACAATTAAGTGTTCTCTGCTCTGGCTTGCAATCATTTTGAGTAGTAGGATTATGATTCTTCATTTCATTGACTTTGGACTTGTTATGTGACTTGCTAGGGAAGATGAAATATGAGCAAACATAACATAAGCCATTCTTTAGCAGAGACTTTGTATGTAATTATGTAGTTTGTCTCTGTCCATCCTCCCTTTGAGATTTTGTTATTTTCCAGGAAAAAAATCATTCCCCAGATAATGAATGGTCCTTCAGGTGGGAACCCAGAAATAATTAGAAGGCAGGTGTTGGCCAGCAAAGCCCTCCTGAGGAGAGCTGAGCCAACCTTGCAGAGCAAGGACCAAGGCACCCTCCACCTTTCATGTGATGAAGAATTAAATGTTTATTTGGGTTAGCTACTAAAATTTGAGGGTTTCGTATGATGAAACATCAGACTTATGTATATATTGGCTTTCTTAATATCTCCTCTGGATGTCATCTCAAACTAATATGAGATGTGAATTATTTTTTTCCTAACCCAACTGATTCTTCCTTACTGATTTCCATCCCAGCAAATGGCACCAATATACAACATGGTTGCTTAAGCCAAAAATCTTGATTGTCCTGAATTTCCTTTCTATTCTCTACCCCTTTAACAAATCCAGACAAAACATGAAAAAAATAGTAGTTAACATCCCTTGCTTACTTAAAATAGTTTAATGACTTCCAATTATACCTTCAAGAAAATCTTTTTTATTTTTTTTATGTTGGCCTACATCATTGCCACACATGTTACTATGTTTTGACTTACTATACTATAGCCTTCTCACCTTCTCCTGTTTTCTTGGCTTCATAAAGATCATTCCTGTTTTACATACATTGTGTTGAATATTCTTTGTCCTTAGATCCCTCTTAATCCAGATATTCTCATGGCAACTTCCTTCTGATCATTCAGACTCCAGTGAACTCAACAATGGCATCTTCTGTATCTTAAAGTAGTCACCTGGTTAAATAGTCTCACATGATTCTATTTTATTTTCCTCCATTATTTTCTTATCCACTTATTTATCTATTATTAGCCCCTCCCCTACACCCCCCCCCC
>NW_024423344.1:54100797-54203065 GCF_017311325.1 Ursus maritimus
CCCCCCCCCCCCGCTTATTTGAATATTACCTCTAAGGAATGCTGTTTAAGATATGTTCAGACTTGAATATTCAGCATGGAGGACAGCGCTTGGAACATCATAGACATTATACATCATGAGTTAGTGAAATCAGTGCTATTATATTGTACTGCTTATAAGTAAAATCAGTACTATCATTGTAATGAAATTAAACAAAAAGACTTGCAAGAAGATTGATGGAATAATGTTTCGGTATTGTAAAGAAAAAGTTAAAATTTCTCTTTTATTATGTTCACAAAAATAATAAGACTAGAGTTATCTTAGAAATAATTATGTTATTTTGTATGCTTACTCTTGTATAAATATGATGACAGTAAGCATTATCATCATTTTTAACCTTAAATATTTTGTAATAAATAGTTACACCATTGCTAAAGATTCTCCATTTGAGAAAATACTGAATGGGGTTCAATCTTCTACAAAAAATATAAGACAAAGAGAATACCTATATTATGTAGCTCATTACCTGATTTTCATTCTTTCAAACAATATACACTATAGTAATTCAAGAGAATTCAGCTTAGCAAATGTATATATTTGATAATAAAAGTATAAACATATATAAAGAGTGAACTTCTGAAATTTATTTCCTGTGTATGGGCTCTATGATAACTGTATACTTTCTTATTATATCATGAATCTTTATTCATAGTTGCCCAAAAATAAGTAGGTTGAACCTATTTAAAAAAATAATCAGTTCTTATCTAACTCAACATTATATTTTCTATTATAGGAATATTATAGGAATAATTTGCTGGGAACATTGTTCCTAGGTGTGAAATACAAGGCAAAGATTATAGCTCAACAAATAGGTTTAATGTGAGGTTCGGTTATATTTAAGCAAATAACTTCAGCAAAAACAAAGAAATGAGTACTTTAATTCATCAAAAGACTAGTCAGTTGTTTCTATATTTCAACCATCAGTTAAAATAAGTTTTCAAACATAGCATTATTATATAATGATCATTATATAATAGTGACATAATACAAAATATAATTATTTTTAAACTAGTAATTGAATTCAAAGTCTCAACAAAAACACCTGCAATCAGTCAAAATGTAGGATTTATTAATTTAAACTGCAAATCATTTTAAATATACAAAATTCAAATACATATATTGCTTCTCAACATAAACGCCTTGTACTTACCTATACTTTTTAATATAAAAATGTGAATGTTTTTTGTTTCCTTAACTTCATTTCCAGAATTTGGTTTTCTAGACATAGTTTCTTACCAAGAGAATTGACTGAGATTTGCCATCTGTCACCCAAGTTAATTAAAATTACTTGATTCTTAACTAGATCAGGTTTAAAAGGACACGTGCACATACGGAAACAATGGCCATTTCAATAAATTAAAGTTATTGGGGCACCTGGGTGGCTCAGTCGTTAAGCATCTGCCTTCGGCTCAGGGCGTGATCCCGGAGTTCTGGGATCGAGCCCCGCATCAGGCTCCTCTACTGAGAGCCTGCTTCTTCCTCTCCCACTCCCCCTGCTTGTGTTCCCTCTCTCACTGGCTGTCTGTCAAATAAATAAATAAAATCTTAAAAAATACAATAAAATAAAGCTATTGATGACAGCTGTGGGCATTCAGAATGAGTCTCCTCCCTACCTTGGCTGATAGACAAACACTTTTTGAAATAATAACCATTCTGTGGATTTCAAAATTTGAAAAGGGAAGGGTATGCTGAATCACATCACCTGATTCTTTATGCAATCAGAGAAGACTTGAGGTAACCACTGAGATGGACTAATTGCTTAGATTTTTTATTTTCTTAGGTCTAAGAATAACATTTTTCACTTAACTAAGAATTTTTGCTTGAATACTAAATTATATAAACATGTTTTCTAACTGACCATAAAATTTGAATGCTACATATCTTACATGTTTAGAATCCTATAACTTGCACATCTTTAAGGTAATGTTCAAGATGATGATTTGTAAATAAATTTTAATATATCTAAGTGATTTTTCTGATCTGTGATGCTAACTTGTGTGTGCATTTTACTGATATTATTGAATTCAAATATATAAAAGCTATTTACTCTCAATCTACCCACTAAAGCCATTATACTTGTTTTTCACCATCTGAAATTATCATGAATTTAATCAGAAATTACTGATGTGTTATACATAGAGAAAAATTTGATGATAAATATTAGACCACCAGCTTACCCACAAAAGTTATTTTAATCGATCCTCTAAATTCATATAAATCTTCAATGAGCATGTAGTAGGCTGAAATACAGCCCAAAACATGTCTGTACTCTAATTCCAAGACCCTGTGAAGATTTAAAAGGCAAAAAAGGCCTTGAAGATGGGATTAAGTTAAGAATTTTTGAGATGGGGAAATTATCGTGTGTTATTCTTGTGAACCTAAGGTAATCATAATGGTCCTTTTAAAAGGGAAGCAGCAGGATCAGAGTGAGAGAATGTTTTGTCAAACTGGATGCAGAAAGAGAAAGCAGTGTGATAACAGGTACAAAGAGAGAGTGACAACAGAAGCACAGGTCAGAGAAATATGGGGTCACAAGTCAAGGAATTCAGACAGCTTTTAGAAGCTGGAAAGACAAAGAAATAGATCTTAAAGCTTCTGGAAGGGACAAAGGCCTGAGGATAAATTAAATATAGCCTAATGAAACCCAATTTGGGCTTCTACCTCTAAAACTCTCCAAAAAAAAAAAAAATGTGTTTTTTAAGCTACCAAATGTGTGAGAATTTTTTATAACAATAGTAGTAACAATACAGATCATAAAACTATTTTGTTAAAATATCATTTATGATGCTGCTTCAATTATAAATTACATAGTATAATTATGAAGTTACTTTCCTCTAGTTACTGTCCTCTAGTCACTTTCACAAACACAGAAATACTATTGTTCTAGAAATTTGACTAGTTTCATTTGTCATTTTCTAGTTGGGCATTCCATGTTAACTGCAGGTACTTTTCTGAGGTATTTTAAAGGAAACCTTTGCAAGACTTTTACCTGTGACTTAAGAATGAGAAATCTGAATGGTTTGTCATCCTCCTGGTAGTTATATCCATCTAACTGCAGGCATTTAAACATTTTTTTAATTTTAGAACAAGGATTCATTCCAATGTAAAGGGAATACATATTCACCATAGAAAATATGCTGAAAATAAAAATTAATGAGCTTTCACAAAGAAACAATCACTGTCCATATTTCCCACAATATAGGAATATAAAATTTGAATAATCCTACATATAATATTTTGGACCTTGCAATTATCACTAAATGATAATTCTTAAGCATACTTTATCATATATTTTAAATGAAACTTAATAAATGCATAGTAATCCACACATAACATTGTCATAATTTATCAATTCACCATAGATGAACACTTAGTGTTTTTATTAAAAATAATCGTATCATAATGAACTGTAATAACACTTAACATAATAAAACAATAATAAAACCTGATAAAACTATGTTTTAATGGTACCTATTTTGAAAATTCCTGAAAGTGGAATTACTGAGTTGAATTGTATGCAAAATTATAAATTATAATTGGAATGTACCTTAGGAAGTTTTTCTCAGGAAGCTTTAAAATTAAACTTATTCTCAAGAATGCATTGGAATGTTCATTTAATCACAAATTTTGCAATATTTAGCATAATGAATTTTTTTAACAAACTCATAGGGAAAAAGCATCAAGTTGTCTTAATTTGCATTCATTGAATTAATGATATGGAAAATTTTGAAATTGCTTTTTGTCTTTCCTTCCCATTTCAGAAAACAAATGCTATGTTTACCTCTCCTTATTTATACTCTGATATTTTTATTGAACTAATTAACCATCTGGTATTTTTTTCTTAATGTTTTGGATAAGTGTCCAAATTATTTTGACAGTAAATGTTAAGCAGTTTTTCCAGCATACCACTGGGATTCTAAAAACTCTTTTCTTGTTTTTTATCTCCATTCTTTATTGATACCACACTGGTTTAATTTCATTATGAATTTTGATATCTCCAATGCATATACTCTGATTCTAACATTAATTTAATAATTTTAAGTAATTGCTTAGCTATTCTCAACTACTTGTCGAAGAATAAATGCACTGAAAGAGGGCATAAAAACTCAGAAATATTTGCTGAATAAAGAAAATGTTGAAACCAAAATTAACTCCTCTTTATATGTGGTAAGCTCCCATTAGGTAAGAGGCATCATTGCCATAAGTAGTTCAGGAACTATGTGTTACCAGCTTATCAAACCCATTTGTTTAGCAGCCTTTCCTATGATCCTAGCATAAATTTCTTGGTGACTATAATTAGCCAAATTTGGATTGCATATTCAGCTTCAACCCAGCTCTGCGAGTGTCTGTTGTTTTCTCTTTTAAAGCTTTGTTTCCTGAACATAAGAGAAATTATCACTGGTACTGCCTGAGGGATTCAGATTTCAGATTATGGTCAATTTTGACTGCTTAACTTAGGGAAAAATAATATTATTTTTGTATTTTGTATTTACTTATATCCAAGATGCCACCCATTTAAAAGCATATACTGGATACTATATATATCATTCTGCAACTTTTACAGTCTACGTGCTTGTGTACTTTAAATGTTTATATCAATAACTCTATTATCTGTTTCACACCTGTGTGATTACACCTCTGAATATTTATTGATTCAACATCTCAAGGAGATTTTAAGTATCTTTAATATTTTGTCATTGCAAACAACAGTATAATGGATTTTCCTGTTGAGAATCTGACACCATTTCTCTAGGGTGCAGAGCTAGGGGCCATGTTGCCCAAAGTGTATGCACAATTTCAGTTTTACTAGATACAGAAAAAATCTATCACAAATTGCTTCTCTCATTTACATTCCCACTGGCAATGTAGATGAGTTCCCATTGTTCCAATGTCATGCAAGGCTGGTCCCATATGCTCTAGGACTGAGAAGATATTTATCAATGTCATGTAGGAAGGTGGATTTATTTTGAAAGGAAAAATAAGTAAAACAATGGCTGGCAAGAGAACAGAAGGAGTAGACTTTATCCATTTTTTGCTCAGAGAGTCATCCATGGCTAAGGCTAGGACAATCTTTGGGACACATAATGTGAGCTTATGTCCAGGTTCTGGCACTCTGTGGATTTATTCCATTCCATTTGATAGACCAGATGTATGAGTAGTGAGGATCACAAAGATTATGTGGGTGCCAGAGAGTCTAGATCCAGGAAATGCTGTTTTTGACCATCAGTTTTCAATCACCTGGAGGTCTTGGGGTCAGTGCACTCTGACTAGAAAGCTTACTATATAGTGCAGACAGAGAATGGTTTCAGTAAAAAGACTAAAGGTTATCACCATATTGTAAATGAAGAAGGTAAGGAGATTGAAACTTTTTTATAATTTTTATTATTTTTTTATTTATAATATAGTTTATACTTCCTTAGTGAAAATTGTGATTTTAGATGTGTTTGATGAAAACTTTTTTAAAAAATGTTTTTCATAGGGGTGCCTGGGTGGCTCAGTCAGTTAAGCATCTGCCTTAGGCTCAGGTCATGATCCCTGGGTTCTGGGAAGGAGCCCTGTGTTGGACTTCCTGCTCAGTAGGGAGTCTGCTTGTCCCTCTCCCTCTGCTGCTTCCCCTGGTTGTGCTCTCTCTCTTGCTCTCTCTCTCTCAAATAAATAAATGAAATCTTTAAAAAAAAAAAAAGTTTTTCATATGCTCTGTTATAAAAGAACTTCATGTAGGAATTCTCAGTTATATAGTAGATAAACCAAATATTGGTTTAATATTTATTATATGCCAGTCACTAGGTTAAATACTGAATTTATCATTATAAACATAATTTTATTTTCCCTTAAGGAGCTTACAATCTAGTAAAGAAGATTGTGTGTGTGTGTGTGTGTGTGTGTGTGTGTGTGTGTTTGGCAGGGTGTATGTATTTAAAGAGAGAAGGAGACAGAATGACAATGCAGATTATGGGACGCGAGGGAAATGTGAAGACAAAAACAAAGGTGTTTGAGAGTTTTAACAGGGTAAAAATGCAGTTTGGGTGGATTATTGCATTTTTTTAAAAAGATGACTTTGAAGGAAGTTGGAGAGAGAGATCGAATCAGATTGAAAAAATTTGTATGGAACCACAGAAGACTCCAAAAAGCCAAAGGAATGCTGAGAAAGAAGAACAAAACTGGAGGTATCACACTACCAGATTTCAAGATACACTACAAAGTTGTAGTAATTAAAACAGTATGACACTGGCACATAAATAAACTCATAGATCAGTGAAACAGAATAGAGACTCCAGAAATAAACCCGCAATTATATGGTCAATGTAGTCTGTGTCATAGGAGGTGAGAATATACAATGGAGAAAAGACAGTCTTTTCAATAAATGGTGGACAGCTACATGTAAAGTAATGAAATTAGACTACTTTCTTATACTAGTCACAACAATAGACACAAAATGGATTAAAGGTCTAAACAAGAGACCTGAAACAATAAAAATCCTAGAAGAGAGCACAGGCAGTAATTCTCTGGCATTGGCTATAGCATCATTTTTCTCGATACACCTCCTAAGGCAAGGGAAACAAAAGCAAAAATAAATATTGGGACTACATTAAATAAAATGCTTTTGCACAGGAAAAGAAACTTCAAGAATACAAAAAAACAACCTACTGAATTGGAGAATATATGTGCAAATTATATATCCGATAAGAGGTTAATATCCAAAATATAAAGAACTTCTACAACTCAACACCAAAAAACCAAACAATCCAATTAAAAAAAAAATGGTCAGAGGGCCCGAAATAGACATTTTTCAGAAGAATATATGCAAGCCAACAGACATGTGAAGATGTTCAACATCATTCATCATCAGGGAAATGCAAATAAAAAACACTGAAATACCACCTCACACCTGTCAGAATGACTAAAATAAAAAACTCAAGAAATAAGTGTTCATGAGGATGTGGAGAAAAAGGAACCCTCATGCACTGTTGATAGAAATGTAAATTGGCACAGCCACTATGGAAAATGTTATGGAGTTTCCTCAAAAAATTAAAAATAGAAATACCATATAATTCAATAATTCCACTATTGGGTATTTGCCCAGGAAAAGCAAAACCATTAACTCAAAAAGATATATGCACCCCTGTGTTTATTGCATTATTTATAATAGCCAAGACATGGAAGCAACCTAAGTGTCCATCAGTAGACAAATGGATAAGGAAAATGTGATATATATACATATACATACACATACACATAAATATGTAACTATGTATATGTATTTATGTTTACACACACACACACACAGATATACAATGGAATATTACACAGCCATAAAAAGATGAGATCATGCCATTTGAGACAACATAGATAGACTTAGAGGGTATTATGCTAAGTGAAATAAGTCAGACTGAGAAAGACAAATACTATATGATTCCACTTATAAATTGAATCTAGAAAATGAATAAACAAAAAATAGAATCAGAACTATAAATACAGAGATGAAACCAATGTTTGCCGGAGAGGAGGGGCGTTGGGGGTTGGGAAAAATGGGTTAAGGAGAGAGGAACATACAGAAGTCCAGTAATGCAATGAGTGACTTATCAAAATAAAAAGCAGAGCATAAAGAATTAGTCAATGATATTGTGGTATTAATGTAATGGAACAGATGGTAGCTTCACTTGTGAACATAGCATAATGTATAAACTTGTCAAATCACTAATTTGTACATCTAAAACTAATGTAACATTATGTCTCAACTATACTCAAAAAGGGTTGGTAGGTCATACTAAAAATTTGATGTTTAATTTTAAATTCAGTGGCAAACTATTAATAGGAAGTAATTTAAATATTTTTTGAAAGGAAGTAAGCAAGCCCATTTGTGTTTTTAGAAAGGTAATGACAAGCATTGTATCAAATCATTGGTGAAAAGTAAGACTGGCACTTTATTCATTTAATTAACTAATTTTTGTTAGTTTGAAAATCATCAATGAACCAAATAAAAAAAAAAAATCCTTGCTCTAATGGACCTTACCTTCTAGTAAGGAGAATAATGTAAGGAGATATATGTAACATGGAAGAAAGAGAAAGAGAAAGGGGAGAAAAGATGTAAGGGGATCCAGGAATGCTGGATAGGATATGATAGATCATGTAGGCATTGGTGGAACAATAATGATGAAACAGACTTAAAAGATCATAGATTACTCAATCCTGGTTATCTCCATGCAGAGGACTAAATCACCTAGGAAAGATCCAGAAGTAGGTAAACAGACCATGAGGCTAATAAAGTTAAGCTTCAGGACCTGCATTTACACAGGCCTCTTTAAAATCCCTGAAGCTACTCTTTTTTATTTTATTTTTTTTTACTTTGTATACTTTTTCTTAGAAAAGTAACCTACATTGCTTAAGCTTTATTTTTTAACTTTGTATACTTTTTCTTAGAAAAGTAACCTACATTGCTTAAGCTTTAGAACTCATCTCTGAATTGACACCTGGATTTCAAGTTGAATTCTTCTTATGTTCGTGGAAGAGAAACAAGGCTGATTGCCAAGGTATTGATAAATAAAGATGTTCCACATATGAAGAAGATAGAAGGGTATAAATAAAAGTTATAGAATATCCGAATAATTTTTGAGTATTTCAGTAATGGGTTTTTCAATAATTTGGCATTTGGGAAATAAAATATTTGACAATAAGCCAAGAAAATGTCAATTATGATATTATAAATTAATCTTTAATCACTTTACTAAATATATGTTTCAATCATATAATAGTAATGGTTATACATAGTTTTATAAAATGATTAGAGGAAGAATTGTATACTATAATATGAATTATTCTTATAGAGGCATATTAGTTACCTCAGAAATAATTAATTCTACAAAATCCAATAAAATTATACATTTTGCCTTTAAAAAACTTTCCTTTTTCCAGTATTAGACAAATTAAGAGAAAGTGCTGATTTTGAAAATCAAATGAAAATGAGACCAATTGTATACTCTCTATTATAAAATAAAACTAATCAATGTGCTTCATGCAGTTATTTATTACAGGGATGGACTTGGTATAACTGAAGTATTTAAGGAGAGACAATGTAGATGATTAATTTTTATTCATAAATTTATATATCAGATTTTTAGAACAAAGGGCCTCTTTATAAACACTTCAGTTCTTTAATATGAAGTTGTGAATAGTATGGCTAGAAATAATGAATGTTAAAGTGATAAACACATCATGTATACATGTGCCAATTTAGCATTATGCATTATAGACTTCATATTTCTTTATGGTCATTCAGAAGTTTTCTCAAAATTTTAGCCAACTTCTTGGAAGTAATCAGTCCATTCTCTATGTCCAAGTGAAGTGAATCTTAACAATACCATGTGAACACTTGCCGGAGTGAAAATAGAAAGGCAGCATGTGATTTTATACCAAATTGGTAATAAATAACAAACCAGGACTTATTAAATATCAAACAACCATTTTCTTTGAGGTCTATGACCATTAATTCAGTAGTTAACAAATCAACTTAGATGAGAAAGTCAATTTGAAGAATGAAGATCCTCACAGCAACTGACTGTTAGCAATCTACATTTGGGACAGCTTTAAAGATTGTTCTGATTTTCTTCATTTCACTGGGAAAACAGAGACTCAAATTTCTTCCATCCCAGTTCTTCATTTGCATTCCTGTACTCAAGCATTTTGAAGAACACTTCTGGCAAATTGTATGAAAGAGCAGTGCCGTCCAAGCATTATTGCCCAAGTGATTACTTTATAATTTTTTTTCCCCTAAAATGGAGTATTTACTGGCTTTATCCATCATTAATGCCTTGACTAAGGGATACTATTAGTTCATCAGGAAAACTCAGTACTACCTTTGATAATTAACCACTGTGAGCTAAATTGCATATTACAATTGCGTGAATTCCATGGTAAATCACACAACTTGTTTCTGTCAATATTTTTTAAACATTACAAACATTGTAGGCTATATATTTATTTCACATATATGTACAAAGCCTGTCAGTATGAAAGCCACTTATAAAAGGTTCTGAGGCTCTCAGCAGATGTTTAGAGAGTGAGAAGAATATAGCCCTTATAACGTGACAGATTTTTTTCTTATAAATTCCTTTTTTTTTAAAAAAGGATATGCATAACCAGATTCATGAATCTTAGATTGTGTCTAATCATAGATCATAAATTGTATACTACATTGTGTCATATCATAAACAAAATATATACTATGTTTAGAATTAATAGTGGAACTAAGAAACATCTAAAATTATTTTAAGATGCAATTACTTATCATTTGATGATATTGTGATGTAAAAATAACAAGGAAGAACAATAATTGAATTTGCATGCCAAAGGTAAAACAAGTGAGCTTATTACATCTGTGCCAATAATCATTAAAATACAAAAAATAATGTAATTAAAATTAAGAAAAATCAGAATGATTTAATAACTAAAAAAATCCTTATAAATACTTGATCTAGACATTAGTTAGAAAACACAATTCAAATTAAAAAAAAAGTAACACAAACCATAAAATTACTGATGAAATTACATTTTGAGGTATATCACAATCTTACAAAATATCAGTGTTAGTAGATTAGATTTGGATATATTAATAAAATAATTTATATCTAACCACTTTAGAAGTGAGACATTTAATTCCCTGTCCCAAAATTAAATACCCATGTCTATCACATTGCATGTATTAAAAACTATCATTTATTTCTTAACTTTTAAAATATTATATCTATTATTTTTAAAAAACATATTTAATAGTAAGGTATTATTTATAGAAAGTGGCTAAATTTTACATGAAATATTAGCTTTCCATGTCCACAACAAATAAATAATGTTGGTATCCTTGAAAGTACAATAACATCAAATCATTAATTTATTGCTTTAGAAAGAAAATTGTGAATAAAATTCAAATTTCATAAAGAGGCATGGAAATGAACCTGCGATATGAAAGATGCTACCACATTAGTACTAGTTATGTGTGTCATATTTCTTATATTATTTTATAGTTTTTACTGAAGTAAGAAAAGTGCCACAGAAGCATTTTAGTTAGATTGGTAACTTAATATTCATTTAACATATTTTAATAAGCATTTGGCATATACTAGACATTTCCTGGTTTAATGTCAGGACCCTTGAACAACAACAACAAAAAAATTAAATAGTCCTTTCTCACTTTATGTGTTTTACTTACTATAGATAATGATCACTCTCATCAACTATATAGTGAACAGATAAGATCATTTTTATGATTGGTGTAATTTTCTAATATTAAGTGGAAATGTAGGGAGACAAGCATGTTCATTGTTCACTTCTTTTTAGTTTTTAGAAATCCCCTAAGCTTATTCTAAAAATGCAAACCAGAGTCCCTCAGAATTATGTAAACTCATAAGGACAGACTTAATTTAGAAGCAGTATGAAATTCCTTTCTGGTTTTCCTCAAGCACCTCATCTTCAAAACCACAAACGTTGGCAACTGTAATGATCTTAATGAAGTGCAAAAGTAATAATTATTTAACTGCTGCATGAATAATTTAAAGCAAAAGTATTTTTCCAGGTAAGAAATATTTAGAAGTGATAGAGAAGGGGTCTAAACCACAGTTTGAAAACGCTTTTCTTTTGGGGGGGGGGCAGGACATTGTGTGTACATTACACTCTTCTGGCTGAAAACAAACAAAACAAAACAAAACACCAACCTGCAAATACTGTTAGCTATTTAGGCTCTGATTTAGAAGAAGACACACAAAAAGAAGATTGAATCAGATGCTGACTACCAGTTTACCATTTTTACTGCAACTGGAGTTAAATGAAAAAGACCAATGAAATGTGGAGCAGGGATAATGAGGAAAAACAGACAAACAAACCCCTGCTTTCTTCATTTCAGAACATCAAGTTTGAGGAGCAAATACAAAAATCTTCTGTAGCAGTGGTAGTTGTCAGTAGGTCAACAGTAATAGAATATTCATATACAATACCACAAAACTTCGCTCCTGTGAAATAAGCTAAATGATTTTGAAGCAATACCATTCAGTATCTATTTCCACCTCTTTACATAGTGAAGAGTTTAGGAAATTAATTTGTGTTACCTGAAAACTCATGGCTGTTGTCTTGGAATTGGATTTAATTAGACACTCATAACTGAACTAAAAGGAAACAAAAATCTTTGTCTACCAGCATCCGGGCTTCAGCTTTGTAGGCAACAAAAAAGGCAGGTATGGAGGAAGGGGCTTCAGAATTAGTCTTTACTTACCAATGAGGTAGGGCACCCTAACAGTAATGCCAGCTTCTTAGGCATATTTTACTGATTCAAGGATGCCAGCACTCTAGTCTTTTACCACCTCAGCGTTTTGAGTGCGGCATAAGTTATAGTTCCGAAGTTCTTTTTGATTATGCAGGAAATGATTCTTAGAAGTGGTCCAAGAAACTGCTCCTCCAGTCTATTCCATTAGTTGTTAAGAATTTAACTCTCTTTATTAAATTTCTTTCAGATTCAAAAAGAAAGTATTGTTTCCCTAAGTGCAACTAGAATCAGCAATTCTCAATAATGCTTCCTCAATAGATTTATTGATTTTAAATGTGTGTCATATATTTGTTTGGAGATATAGAATGCAAATTACAAGATTTACAGCTTTGAGAAAACCCATAATTTAAAACACATAACTTTTTGTTAATTCTCCAAGTCATACAATGTTCTGTTACCATTCTCTAGAACCAGTGTTTCAGAAACACACTATGAGAAAGGCAACATTCAGCAGTTTATTTTGTGAAAAAAGCACTTAAGGGATTCATGAATATCCAGCAGAATAAATCATATGTTCCTTTCATTAAAACTTTTGAAATTTAATTTTATTGTCACATAGATGAAAGTTACTAGAATATTAAAACACCACCACCTGATTTAAATGCATACTTTCCCTCAGGCTCTTCCTATTAAATCTTTATTGGTTTCTAACTATCAAGAAATTGGCATAGAGTTAATATCTGACCTGAGGAAACAATATGCTCACACAAAATGAAATAAAATATTAATAAATTGAAATTTAAAACAACATAAAAATTTAGCTCTTAGAGCAATATCTCCACAACTCCACTGAGCACAACAAATTAAGTCATTATAGGGTATCAGTCTTGTCCCTTTATGTAAGAATATATAAAAATATTTTGCTATAGCCAATAGGAGTCCCCTTCAAGGTCCAACCATTTATTCACTTTCTAAATATTGCTCTGAAAAACTGGATAATATGGGGTATTGTTTAAGAACGTCTTATTAGGTACTTAGCATCACATCAACCGCTGAGAACATGTGCCACAAATAAATACATTTTTACTTCTGTAGTCTTATTTCACTAAAAATAATACTAGTTTAGTTTAATTTATATAAAATTTAATATTTCAAAGGAAAATAAAATATAAGTGAAAAAATAAGCTGTATTAAAACTAAAATTTTGTTTTTTTGGAACATTTTATGTAATTATCTCTTATGTTAGATTAGGAACAACTACAAATGAGTTGACATTTCTCCCATCAAGATGTGAATCTATGGCTTTCCACCTTGAAATCTGGGTGGTCATGTTATGACTTTGACCAATAAAACATGGCAAAAGTGATGCTGTGACAGTTTTTTGTCCCAAGTTTTAGAACTGGCATCTTCTACTTCCTCTCTTTTTAATATGTACATACTCTTGCAACTGAACTTTCTTGATATGAGAAAGTACAGAAAGAACTGTGAAGAGCCTTACATAGAGAATAGAAGCACCTCACAAAAATAACTGGTGTAGCCCCTGGCCAAGAGCAGGCACTATCTTGCCACCAATGTGAATAGACCAACTTGGGAGTGGATGCACAGTGGAGCTGTTCCAGTTGATATCATGTAGAGATAGATTAGAGACTTTCCTCCTAAGCCATGCCTAATCTGGAGATTCGCAAGTAGACAAAATGTTGCTTTAAGCCACAACACTTTAGGAATTGTAGGGATCGCCACACAGTATAAGATAACCAGAACATAACTTGGTGTCTGAAGGTAGGATACTGCTGTAACAGGAAAAAAAAAAAAATGTAGCATTAATGTAAGTTGAACCTGGAAGTATTTCCAGAAGGCTGTTAAAAGTGGAAGGGTCTCACAGACATTCTTGGTGAAGTCGTGAAGGATGCTGAATAAATAAATGAGATACTGAATAAAAGATGATCCATGCTGGGGCGCCTGGGTGGCTCATTTGGTTAAGCATCTGCTTCGGCTCAGGTCATGATCCCAGGGTTTTGGGATCGAGTCCCGTATCTGGCTCCCTGCTCAGTGGGGAGTCTGCTTTTCCCTCTCACTCTGCCTGGTGCTGCCCCTGCTTGTGTGCTCTTTCTCAGTCGGATGAATAAATAAAATCTTAAAAAAAAAAAAAAGATGATCCATGCTATATAGTAATAGAAAACTTAGCAAACTTTGTCTGTTATACCCTAGAAATAGCAATGTACCTACTAACGTGGTAGAAGATGGAAAGGAAATTTAAGTCAGAATTTCAAAAGTGCCGATTGGTTTTTTTAGTTGTCTATAATAAAATATGTGAAGAAAGAAATACAATTTTAACATTAAAGAACCACTTAATTTTCATTTTTTTTTTGAAATCCCTTTAGTCAAGAAAATATATCCAAAGATTCACTAAGGAAGTTTACCAATGTTGGAGTGATGTAAGTGTTCTAAAATCTATCGTGGTGGTGGTTGCACAGCTCTGTGGATAAAAATCTTTTTGTACCTTAAATATGTCAATTATATGATGTGTGAATTATATCAATAAACTGTTACTTTAAAAAATGCAAATCCAATTCTCTGGCTAGTGGCAGAAGAATAAATCAGACAAGTAGTCTGAGAGGGATTTGACAGACCACTGGCTGGAAGATGGCACATGAGAATGAATGTAAGTGGCCCTAGGAGAAAAGAATGAACCCTGTCAGCCAGCAAAGAGATGGGGACCTGAGTCCAACCACCTTAGCCTGACACAACTGACAATGACTGTGTCAGTCACTTGAATACCTTTAAAGAAAATTCTTTCCTAGAACCTCCATTAAGAGCCTCACCTGGACAATACCTTGATTTTGGACTTGATTCACCCAGATCAGAGAATCCATTTGAGCTTGCTTTGACTTGTAATTTATACAACTATGAGATTTAACAATAAAAAAAGGTGTCATAAACTGTTAAAATTTGGTAATTTGTTGTGCAGCCAAAGAATAACTGCTTGAACAAATAAATCCTCTGATTTTAGGCCATAGTAATTATTTTGCATAATCATCTAAGTTTAAGAGCCACAATACTAAAGGATGTTTATTTTATTGGCTCACGTAGATTAGGAAGGAAATTAAAGATCCAAATGAGTATGTAAAAGAGAATTACTATCAATGTTTTTTATGTAGCATAGGGGGAATCTATTATAACAATTTTTTTGTTGTTCTGGAGTGTACACACTTCCAGTGATAAGGTGAATAAGTTCTTGAGACCTAATACAGAACACTATGATTTTAGTTAATACTGTATTATATTCTTGCTTATTGCTGAGAGAGTAGATCTTACATGTTCTTAGCACACACACACACACACACACACACACACAGGCAATTTGTGAGGTGATAGAAGTGTTAGCTAATGTTATTGTAGTAATCATTTTGCATTATGGTAGTGTATCAAATTAGCATATTGTACACCTTAAACCTACAGTATTTGTCAATTATATCTCAATAAATCTGAAAAAATATAGCAAAGACCTCAAACACAGTTTTCAGGAACAAATCTGATATCAGTAATCAGACACAATTTAATCCAAACATTGATATTAATGGACTAGGCAGTTATGCAGACAACAGATAAAAAGCACACATAAAATGTCAAGGCAGTAGAAAAAGCAAGCAGGTTAGAAAGAGAAGGTAAAAAGCAATCTCCTTTGAGATGTGGAGCATGAAGAGATCCTCTGAATTACGGAAGGGTAGTCACTAGTCAAGTTTGATGGGATACTATTGAGTAGGCCTAATGTAACTTCATTAACGTTGATGTGCTCTTAGGGCCTGGGAGAAGACTTTAATAATACTGTGACTTTCGTGAATGAGTCAAGTTTTTGTCAGTTCTGAAGCCAATTTTATTTTGGGAGCCCTTTACTGACAAGAATACTGAAATGTTGAATGCAAAATGAGATAAAGATCCTTAGATCTGTTCCTGGCAGTGAATCATTTTTGAAAAGATACTTTCTTTATCAGTTATTATATCAAAGAGAATGAGATGAGAGAGCCTGACCATTTACCTGAGGTTGTGAGAGGCTATGAAAGATTGATCATTATTCTGTGTGACTGTTGAATTGTCTAAGAACTTATTTCTTCACTAGAGAACATGTGTATGTTTTCTCTAATGTCTTCTAAACTTTGTATATATTCAATGTGACTGAATTTTTATGGTTGGTGTGTTTTGAGATTTCACAATACTTTCAAGTATAGGACAGACCCTTGTCAGTTTCCACAAAGCATTTAAGAGAGCAGAACTTATTTCTTCCAAATTAATGGGACTGACTGTGCTCTAAGAGAAATTGGCTATTCTGAGAACTAAAGCAAAAATTAAGTCTTTTATGCCCGTGTTTTAAGATCCTGTTAAATGAGTCCACAAAAGATAAAATTAAAGGAAAAGAGGTAATTTTCAGATAATTTTGAGTTGTGAAGGCAATCAAAATACTTGTCATCCTGTCAAGACCATGTGTTACATCTTACAATTGTAACTGTGGAATTAAGTGTTCTAAATTACTAATCATGCATATTCACTAAACAGCAGCAAATATTTATTTTATTGAGCACCTATTCTGTAACAGCTACTTTTCCAGGGGTTGCCAAAAAAAAAAAAAAAAAAAAGGAAAAGAAATGTCCCTGTATTTATGGAACTAAAAAGTGGAGACATGATAAATAGCCAAATATCTGCTAAGGCTTGTGGTTAGAGTTGCTTTGGCGAAAAATAAAGTAGGAGGAGAGAATAGAGAGATCTGGAGGATGGTATATGAACTATATTTTAATGTGGGCAAAGAAGGCTTCCTTGAAGGTATGAAATTTGCACAAGACTTAAAGAAAAAGAGAAAATGGGTCTTGCAGATACTGAGGAGAAAGGGGTTCTGACTGCAAAAGGCAAGACCCACTGATGGCAAAGATCAAGGCTCAATTTTATAATGTCAGTTATAGCATTGGTAAATCTTTAACTGACCTTTAACTTGCTTAGCAGATAGCAAAAGCCAACCTGCTACCACTCTCCAGGAATTGTAATTGTTACTTGACTTGTATTCATTTTCCCCCTAGACTCTAAACTTCTTGAGGCCAGTGGATCTTCTTAATCTTCTTATCTTCAGCATCTTTTCAAGTTCACCTTGGGTCCTGTATATAATTAGTTCATGTTTTGATGTTTCAGTAGTTCCTTTAGATGGAGTTCCTTTTCTACCCATCCATTTGTCAGGTCAGTTTTTACTCAGTCACTTTTCTCAGAATTTTTAAGTTGTGTACTATAAATTGAACTCTGTCTACCACCCACCCTGCTCATCCCCACTACCAAATTAGTCATGAACACTTGCACTTGAGGCTTTTTTATAATATCTGTAAGTGTATTAGGGATTAGAAAAATTAGTAGGTCTTTTCACATTGTTTAAGTGTTGCCATATTTGAACAATAAATCCTATCCTTATCCTGCTTAAACTTATTCAGAAATCCTGTCACAAGTGAAAGGGTCTTCTCACATGTTTTTCTGTGTGTATCATGTGTGTTTTATATTGATAAATTTATAATTTGAATTATTAAGCTATCTTCCATAGGAAGACAAGTGGTAATAAACATTTCATTAATCTTTATATATTCATCATATATATATATGTGTGTGTGTGTGTGTGTGTGTGTGTGTGTGTATGTGTATATATATATGAAGTACTATATACAGAGAATAATACATTTGATGTTTTCCTAGTCTCTAAGATCAGGTCCAGAGGTTTGTATTAACTGAAAATACAACATTTAGGAAAACTTGAAAATAACTAAAACAAAAATGACCATTATGATCAATAAATATCTTTAGATAAATCTGAAGAATAAACTGAGTCACAACAGGTATTTCCTGTCTCTGAAGTAAAAACTCAGAGAAATGAAACTCACTTCTACCATTCCAAACTATTTATTCAGGGATTTTCTGAAGGGATCTTGATAGTATAGCCTTTATAGAGGTCTTGAATTTTTCACTACTTCAAGTGATGAAAATGGAGCCTACCTGAATGAGAAAATTTACTCTAATGGGAATCATTAGGAATATAGTAGATACACAATAGATGAGAAGTAAGAGAAAAAAATGTACAAATATAGAGATGAGAGAAGAGGGATGCTAATTAATAGGGAACATGAATGAAAGTACTGTAATGGGGCAATAAATATTATTTTCAGAAAGTAGCTGGTAGTCTGGTTTTGCCCACAACTGGTAAGCTAGATAAAGCCCAAATCATAACTAGAAATAATTCTGGACATAGTGCTTATAATTATCTTTTCAGGAACTAGGTAACTATTTAATGCAAGTTATCCTTGTGGTATAAATGGGAACTATATTGGTAATAGTGATCTTTGAGAACTACTTTAATAAAAAATGGATTTCTAAATCACTTACCTATTATATATTTAACTTCATTACACACCATCAGGAAGTCATTATCTTTATTTTAAACATGTAAATATGTTTACATAAATAGAGACTACTTATATTTTTAAATATATTCTTTGATGTCAATTTACTGTTAATTAAAAACAATACATTATTTAAATTCAGTATACTGTTAAGGAAAATGGTAAATATGTATTTTGGAATATATTATAATTACAAAAATAAATATATGACAAAATAGTACAAAGAATATTAGGAGTGTATAGAATTAACTGTTGTAAAGTTGTCACATTACATGTGAAGTGACATAATAATAATTCAATGTATATTGTAATTATTAAGGATTAGTACTGTAATCTTTAGAGCAATGACTATAAATTTAAAAAAAGCAAAAAAAAAATCATGAACAGAGGTGAAAAATAGGAAACAAACATTAAAATAATAGACTTACAAAGATATCAATACTTACATTAAGTTATAATGGATGTAATTCTCCAATTATAAGGCAGTGATTTTTAGATGATTTTTACATTGAATTAAAAAAAACAGGATTTTAGTGTATCAGGATACAGAGATGTTGAAAGTAAAAGGATGAAAAAAGATATACAGACATTAGGCATAAGACAGCTTGCGAATCTCCATTGATAGCAGAAAAAAAGAGTGAAGTATATAACCAAAGAACATGAAGCTCATTTTGTAAAGATTATAAAGGATCAACTTATCTCTTTCAGAGTACAAAGCAGAGAGAGTGCATGATAACATGCATGTTGAGCATGTGACTCTTCAGATAAATACATTTACAAACTTTCCCAAATCAGTTCCTACTCATGTAATTTTTACTTGCTAATTATTTTCAGCTCTCTATATGGTAGGCCAGCAACTTTTAATTAAAGTTTTTATCTCAGCACTACACTGCATATGAAAATATGTTTTATGAAGTAAAATAAAGCAAATAATGCATGATTTCTTTAATGTATCTTTTCAGGGGGAAAGATTAGGATTATAATCTGTTAAAATAAGATTGCCATAATTTATATTACAACCCTAATATATATAATTTATATATAATTTAACCCTGGTATAAATTTAACCCCTGTATAGAGAGGTAGATGAATCTTATAGAATTTATAAAGTTTATAAGTAATGTTATGAGTGAGTAAATAAGGGAATCAGTCAATAAAAACACCCTTTCTTGGATTATTAATAAATGCTCTAGATTTCCAAGTGATAAACATGGTAACGATATAATGTGGGGATGGATTAAATTTCACCATAAAATGGTATTTTGATGAATTAATAAAGTAAATTTATCTATGTCACTGATTTCTTTTTTTTCTCTTAGAGATAGAACTCTTCAAGTTCTCAAAAGAATTACAGCCATATCATAACAGAAATTATATTCTCCAGAAAGAATAATGTGATGGGAGTGTGTAGAGGATTTACATACCATGAAAATAATCACATTTCTCTACAAGAATGTAATGAAAGTGCCTCCCTTGAATACATGCTTGTTTTTGTGTAATATTTCATCTTTCTGAATCAAGCCACAAAGTGTAAATTTTATCATTTCCAGTGTTTTCATAACATAAAATTCCTTAGAGCCTGATCTTACATGTTTTGAATTCTAGCTATAAAGCCACTTGTTTCAAATCTACTAAACAAATTTTAATCGTCATTAAAGAATTTCAATCAAAACAATGAAATGACTATATAAAATTTATTTTAATCTCATACGTAATGTAATTAAATCAATATCAATAGTAGATAACAGGAAAATATCAATCGATAATTACAAAATTTAATTTCTCAGGTAACAGGAAATGGGATCAAATATACAGTAAAATGATGCAAGAAAAATATAGAAATATATGTCTAATATATATATATATGATCTGGATGAGCTTCTTCCTACCTTTCTTTAGTGGGAATCAGTAATATTTTAGAGTCCTTCCCTGCCTAACACACCTGTGGTCATATTCAAGGATGCTCCTTAAATATATACATTTGGACTGCCTATGGCTCAATTCAAGCTTGAGAAGGAGATGTGACCAAAACTTCAGCCCCCCTGAATATTTTTTTGCAGTTATTTACACTGATGATATAGTAAGTTGCCCACCTGTGCTTTGTCTATTGGCTCTGAGTTAGAACTCCATTGCTATTTTACCTACCTGGATAGCGTCCTTTTTCTGAGTATATTTTGGAAAGAGATTTTCTCCAGTTATTATATTTTGAATTTTTTCTTACACCAAAACTCCTTTTGATCCCAAGGTATTCTTTGAAATTACCAGTGTGCTGATAGTAGTCTTTTTTCTTCTGTTGGATTTTTATGGTGTTATTATATTCAAAATACATTTTTATTATGGATTAGTGAGTAAAAGCATGGGCAGAGAAATGGCCAAATGTGAACAATAGGTCATCCTGATCCAATACCAAATACATATGTTTAAAAAGACAAAATATAATGTAAGTTAAAAGGAATGATATATAACATGTATTCCTTATGATAGCTTCTTACCCACATTTGGGGTATCTATTTTATTTTCATAAAATATTATGGTGTGATTAAATTATTTGCCTCAATAATTTATTGTCTCCTCTATGCTTTATTCTTCCTGTAATTTAATCCCAAACCAAGGTTAAGTCCACACAACCTATTCCCAAATGGAATTGTATTAGTTTTCATGAAACAAATTAGCAGCCCAGCTTAGCTGAGTCTTACTGCTCGATCAATTATAATACTATATTTTGTATACAGAAAGTGAATACTTGATGTATTATCTGTGTACAAATTCCAGCCTCATTATCAGTAACTAAGTCTCTGTGTTATATAGTCCTACTTTATACCATGCCTGGATTCCCTGCTAGTACTTCCAATCATATAAGTATATTTTCTATTGTTTTAGCATCAGGATGCCTGTTTGCTAGCATTATCTCTCTTCAGTGTTACCTATTTAAAAATCTCTCTCTTACAGGATCTATGACAGTTTTTTACCAACCAGTGCCTCAGTGCTAACTACCCTCCTATATTTACTTTGTCATATTCCGTTATAATATTCCCTGATAATTGATATGCCCCTATATACTTTGATTCACAAATTATAGAAAAAACTATTCTGGTACATATCCTTGCCTATTCAGCCTCATGACATATGCTCTAAATATCATGGTATCCAAGAGTGAAAAAGTCTACCTATTAAATATTCTAATATTTTCCAAAAATCGAGTAATGGAAAACATCATGGTAACATGATAACATGCTGCATGTATACATGTACATTTCATGGTACATTATATTCTATACATACAAAAATTCTGAGGTTTTATAATGAGATGTATTTATAAAATTATATTGTTTTTCTTGAAGTAAGAATTGCTAGTGAGATTTTCATAAGCTTTCTGCTAATTAAGCACATTAAAAACAATAACATGAATAGATTCCGTTCAAAATGCCTTCTATAAACTGGAGATTTTTCTCTTTTCCAGTCTAATGCTGCTCTTAATTTTCAGCTAAAGACGATGACTTTCTTTAGTGATAATTAACTTGATCTGGTTTATCCAAACTGTTTTTATCTTTTCTTTTAAAATAACACATGCAAAGTATTTCTCTGAAGGTAAAATCTCTTGCTAATTGAATCTATGACCTGATTTTTCCTCATTAACAAGGTGACTGTCCTACTATGAACATATTTTACTGTAATATTGCCTGATTATTGCATGTATTTTTATTTAGCCATTAAAAATTTTATTTATTGTAGTAAGAACACTAAATACGAGTTCTACCCTCTTATCTCCTTTCTAAGTGTACAGTACAGTTGTTTAGAGGCACTATGTTGCACAGCAGTTCTTTAGAACTTATTTATCTTGCATAACTGAAACTTTGTATCTCTACAACTTATCCCTTATTTTATATATATACCAACAAGATATTGGACTCTTCTTAGTAACACCTCATCGTTCTTCTGCAGTCAGTCTTTGAAGACCAGTAAAACTCTTATCATCCAGATAGATCTATGTGGTATAACTCAAAGCTGGGATGATTATTGACTTTAAATAAAGACCAGAACAATATTGCATATGTTGCAAATTATAAGGGGTCTGAGACTTTATGCTACATACTAGCCAGCAATTTCATAAATGAGAACAGAAGACACAAGACTCCTGGGTCAGAGATAAACAACTTTATTACTCATTGGGTAGTAATTAGAATAAGTTTGTGATGGTACCAGTTCCCTTTGACCCCAAGTTCCTGTGCTAGGGGTTGGGGATGAAGAATCCGGAATGACTAAGTTCAATACTGTGCACGCAGTTGGTTTGCATCACAGTTGAGGAACCCCAAGCTAAAGATTACAAATCTTTTGTGATGGTCTGCAAACAAACATGCCTGACATATGCACCAGAGGGAGCCGTTGTCTTCATTATACTGGAGAGTAAATAATCCTTTTTGCTCCAGTGGAAACACTGTCTATTCAGTCCATGGTTATTCACTGTACACAAATTCTTGAAAAGATAGTAAAACTGTAGAAAAGGGTGGTTAGTGCCTCGCTTACATGACATGAAGAAACACAAGATACCCAATGGGAACTGTCTTTCAGTAGTATGCATATTTTCTATGCATCCATCATAGTATGTTATTATCTCATACTGTAACTTGACTGTTGAGTTGTGTTTCTTTTTAATACTAATGGTTGTCTATTCCTTTACTGATTTTAAATTCTGAGCATCTGTAATAGAATTTTTTAAAGTAAGTGATCAATATTACTAAATGAGTAAATGCAGTTTTTAGTTAAATTAAAATGAGGTATAGGAATATAGTAATTTCAGAATCCTAGTGCTAAAGTAGCCTGACTTTCTTTATCTAGAACCAGTTGTGTTCTGGCAATAAAAATAAATACAAATGAATTTAGCTTGTTACTGAAAGTTGTGAATATGAACAAACTTGGATCAGCAAAAGATCATGCAGTTCTGAGAGCACGTAAGAGTTGTACATTCTGTGGATTTTTTAGTTCTGAAGAAAGTGGTTTCTTGTGAAAGGGATTGGTAGCTGGTTGAGTGCACTGATCTCTAATGACAAGAAGATATCATCAATTCATTTCCCGAGTTTCAAGAATAAGAGGGAAACTACAAGTACTACAAATACCTAAACTGTATCCTCTCAGCTCAGGGAACAGAGCTCTTCACAGTCTGAACTTAACCTATCCTTATAGGCTTGTCTTCCATATTTTCCTCTATCTAATCACCAAACTGGACTACATGCATTACAAATATAATATCCTGCTTCTATGGCCTGAGTCTGGATTCTTTCTTTTTTTTCCCAAGATTTTATTTATCTTAGAGCACGTGTGCACAAGCAGGAGGAGAGGCAGAGGGAAAAGCACACTCCCCACTGAGCAGGAAGCCCAATGTAGAACTCGATCCCAGGACCCTGAGATCATGACCTAAGCCAAAGGCAGATGTTTAACCAGCTGAGCCACCTAGGCGCCCCCTGACTTGGGATTCTTCACTAAACAAACCAGCTCTTCTGTCTCCAACAGGCTAAGTACCTTAAGGGCTTAGTCAGAAGTAAATTTTCTTCATTCTAAGAGAAGCTCATCTCCAAAATTGGTAGATGAGCTTCTCTTGTGGAGTACATTATTCCTTTTTTGAATTATAAATATTTGTGTGTCATATCTATATAATAAACATTAAGTTGCACATAGTAGTGGTGCAGAAAATGCATGGTGAAAACTCCAGTGAAGTATGTCTCCTCCAAGGTATGTTATTCTTTCTTCCACTTAAAATAACACCGGGAATAAGTGTTCTACTTGCAAGTTAATGTAAAGAATCTTCAGTTTCCATGAATTCTATATTTTAAAAAAAGAGATTTGAATATATAGAAAAACAGATTTGTGGGGAGCTAAAATAATAAACATTATAAATATGAACACTTAATTTAGCTATATTATTCTACAACTTTTTATGAATCCAATTAAAAGCAACACTTTTTTTCTTTAGCATTGTATGGTATCTAGAAAGAAGAAGTTCAGTGATTTTTATAAAATAATAATCATTTCAAAAATGGCAAATATCTATATAAAACAATGAAAGACAATGGATTAGTCCTACCAGATATTTGAGTATATTTATAAACTGTAATCATATATAAATATTAAGGGGTGCCTGGGTGACTCAATTGATAAAGCTCCAACTCTTGATTTCAGCTCAGGTCATGAGATTGAGCTCTGCCTCAGGCTCAGTGCTGGGCCTGGAGCCTGCTTGAGATTCTCTTTCTCCAGCCACCTCTCCCCCTGCTTGTGTGTGCACGTGCGTGTGTGCTCTCTCTCTCTCTCTAAAATAAATAAATAAATTTTTAAAATGTTAAATGGTATTTAGAATTTTTAAAATCAGCATATTATTCAATAGACCAATTAATAGAAACCACTATGTGAACATATATAATATGCACGTATGTATGAAATATTAATAGATGACAAAGGTGGATTTCTGGTCAATTAATATTAAATGGATTGTTAAGTTAGTATTTGAGACTAATAGAAGACTTGCTAAAAAGATTAGTCTTATCAAATTCTTTATCACAAAATAATTCCAGATGAATAATACATTTAAGTATAAGAAGAAAGTCTTTTCTAAGCAACTCCCATAATCTGTAATTGAAATGAAGGAAAAAATATATGTGTGACACAGACACAAACATACACACACTAAAAAAAAAAAAACCTTGTATTTCATAGGGACTATACCATGAAATCAGAAATAATTAGAACTAATAATAATTTAAAATGCATTTTTAAAGAGTAATCTCCCTTTTTTATTATGACATAATATAGAATAAATATCAATTAAAATGGACTGGGCATATTCAATCTGAAGATATCTAAAGCATTTAAAATTATATTCATCCCATTACTTGACAAAAATAAAAAACAATTGAGCAGTATTTTGAACTGTTGACATTATAAGGAAAACTTATACAGTGTTGGGTAAAATTGCTCCAATTTTGGATATATATTTGTGTGTGTGTTTGCACACATATATATGTGTATATATACACACTTGAGTGTGCATGAATTGGCAACTGGTTAAATACATAAAAACTAATATTTTTAGCAATTTCTAGATACTTAGAATTTTTTCTAAGCTTATTATTAGTGTTATTTCATTTATTTTCACAGCAATCATTCTGACTGATCTTAGCAGTATTCCAAAAAATTACAGATTAGAAAACAGGCACTAAGAGATAAAATCGCTTGCTCAAAAACTAAGCTAAGAAGTAGTGAAACTGGTAAGAAAACCCATGCAGTCTGATTCCTGAGTTCCTGCTCCATTTTATTATACTTTATGGCCCCTTAAGGTACATCAGAACAATATGCTAATATTCATCATTAAAAATAATAGACTCCTGAGTTAATCACGCACACACACACACACACAAAGCAAGGCACTAAACCTTTGTTTAAAAATGGAATGTGTGTGGGTGGGGTTTGTACTTTCTCTAGAAGAATATATAATCAGGTACATAGTTTGTAACTCTGAGAAGGAAGCTGGGATGACTGGGTACCAGAGGAGAATGAGTGAGAAAAAAAACCTGTATACATGGTTATAGTGTATTTATTTTTAATTAAGTTATTACATGAAATTTTCTTGAAAATGTGCGTATTGCAAATATGAGATAAAAAGGCAACACAAAGAACACAATTTTAATAAAATAGTTTATATCTTGGTGACAACTACTATGATTAATGATTAAATGTAAAAAATATGGGAATATAATTGGCTGTTTGCATTTAGATTTTCTTTAACGTTTCTTTATTTAAGCTACATTTAACGTGTAAAGCTTTACATTTTGTTAAATCATTACCAATAGAGAAGCATATGCTGAATAATGAGACACACATTCATCAGAGTTATGCATATAGGGAAGACTGGGAGAAGGGTTGTCCTTAAGTAGAGTAGAAATCAATTTATTGGCTGCCTATATCAGAAGTGGAGAAAGTATTATAGCTTCCTCATGTGAAAGGTATCATGTAGTATTTGTCCTTCTGTGTCTTGCTTATTTCAGAAAGCATAGTGTCTTCTAGATTCATCTGTGTTCCTGCAAATAGCAGGCTTTCCTTCTTTTTAAAGGCTGACTTGTATTCCATTATATGTATATGCCAAATTTTCTTCATATAAAGTAGTCACTCATAGAAGCAAAAAGTACAATAGTGATTGTCAGGAGCTGGAAAGAGGGGGATTAGTTAAAGGGTACAAGGTTTCAGGTATGTAACATGCATTAGTCCTAGAGATCTAGTGCCCAGTATAAGACTTATAGTTAATAATAGTGTATTATATACTTTAATTTTTTTCCTAAGTGGATAGATTTAATGTTAAGTATTTTTTTTTTAAAGATTTTATTTATTTATTCGACAGAGATAGAGACAGCCAGCGAGAGAGGGAACACAAGCAGGGGGAGTGGGAGAGGAAGAAGCAGGCTTGGAGGAGCCTGATGTGGGGCTCAGTCCCATAACGCCGGGATCACGCCCTGAGCCGAAGGCAGACGCTTAACCGCTGTGCCACCCAGGCGCCCCTAATGTTAAGTATTTTTATCAATAATAATAATAACAAAGAGTGCAAGAGAAAACTTTTAGAGGTGATGCATAAATTTGTGGCATAGATGGTGGTGGTGGTTTCCTGATTGCATACTTATCTCCAGAGTCATCAAGTTGTATATATTAACTATGAACAGCTTTTTTGTATGTCAGTCATTCCTCAATAAAAGTTTTTTTTTTTAATGGAGAAAATATAAAGTGTTTAATAGTTAAATTTGAGTTTCAAGAAGAGTTAGGGATCAAGACTTAAGCTTCAGGGTATTAGCACGTCCCAGTCCTAAGCCCAACAGAAGAAACATTCGGATCTGTGACTGAGCAATTGCTACAAGAGCCACATACTCAGGAATCAACTAGTGCAACAATGACATCTCAGTATCAATAAGAATATATATTTATCCATTATCTTATGCTGCAACTCTAGGTTACGTCTTCTATATTCTCTATCCTAGCATGCTGGTGAGAAAGCCAAGATATATGTCTCTGTGTGTAATAAACGTGAGAGTTCTTTAAGCGTTCAGTGGTATTGCTTTCATGTTCTCTAATCCAACATAAATACCTGAGCTTCTAACATTCACAGGATGCTTACTTTGGTTCTTCATGACTGGTCAGAAACCCCTAACTCTGACCCATTCCTAACTAGTTAGGAGAATGTGCAAAATATAGCTGGCCAGAGCTAGAATGAGAGCTGTATCAATCAAGTTGTGGCTTAAAGAGAATGCTAAAATTTATGGGTAAAGGAGAATCATACAATTAGCCCTCTTTTCCTGTAAATCAGGGGTCTCAAACTCAAATGCAGGTAACAAAACAAGGCAGGAAACATAAATTAATTCATCAGACAGTTCTCTGTCAAAAGGAAGCCGGTATTGTTCAGTTCCAGCTAAATGTAACCAGGAAGAAGTATAGGTCCAAAGTTGCAAGATTGCCTTTTGTTTGCTTGCTTTGTTTTATTTTTGTTCTTTGTAGAGGGCAATTTGCTTTGTTTTATTTTTCGAGACACTTGAGCCTCACTGATTGCAATAATGTTAATCATCAGTTCTGTTGTCTACTAGAAGAGTGCTTCTAAAACTTGAGTGACCACATAAATCACCCGAGAATTTTATTAAAACGCAGACTCTGATTCAGTAGATCTGGGGCAGTACTTAAGATTCTGGATTTCTTTCTTTTCTTTTTCTTTTTCTTTTTTTTTTTTTTTTTTAATATTTATTTATTTGGGGAGTGGCGGGGGGGGAGAGAGAGAGAGAGAGAGAGAGAGAGAGAAGCAGACTCCCCGATGAGCACAGAGCCCCACATGGGGCTCAGTCTTACAACCCTGAGATCATGACCTGAGCAGATATCAAGAATCAGATGCTTGGGGCGCCTAAGTGGCACAGTGGTTAAGCTCTGCCTTCGGCTCAGGGCATGATCCCGGCGTTGTGGGATCGAGCCCCACATCAGGCTCCTCTGCTATGAGCCTGCTTCTTCCTCTCCCACTCCCCCTGCTTGTGTTCCCTCTCTCGCTGGCTGTCTCTATCTCTGTCGAATAAATAAATAAAATCTTAAAAAAAAAAAAGAAAAAAAAGAATCAGATGCTTAACTGACTGAGTCACCCAGGCACCCAAGATTCTGAATTTCTAACAAGCTACAACCTGGTACCAATGTTGTGGGTTCATAGATTACACTTAGAGTAGCAAAATACTAGTTCATCTAGAATTAATAAAACTATGTATAAAAAAATAAATAATAAAATAAAACTTTCCAGTTTTACAATGTAAGCTGCTCTACTCCTGAAACTAATATTATACTCTATGTTAACTGTAATTTATATAAAAACGTAAAATAAAATGAAAGCTGCTAAATGACTAAAGGGATATCTATTTGTCTAGTGATAAAAACCAGAAAGGAGTTTATTTCCCAGTAATTTAGCTAAGTATGTTATAATTTTAATGAATATTTATTTACAAAGCATGTATTTATAAAATAGAAATATATTTCTGATATGTCAATATTATTTTGTAATCAAAATTCAACCTTAGGTTTATATGGACTTTTTTTAAAACATGCGTATATTGCTCAAAACCTGACCAAATAAAAAGAAGTTTTTTGGGGAGAAGGGCATCCAATATAACCACATATCCCTAGGTAATGTGTTAAACTGGAGTCTGTTTCAAATCACTAATCACACAAGCAGTCATCGTTGAGGGAGGGGATATTGTTTCCAGTGCTCAGATATCTTATTTCCCAAGAGAGTTATTTGTAGGATAGTTGAGCATCAAAGGCAGCAGTGAGACTAAGGTCATTAAAATTACTTGTTGCAAATAAAAATGGCTTGTGAGCACAGCACTTTCTTTTTATATTTAACTTGCATTCATGCTTCAGAGACTTCGTTACTGTGTAATTTGGGAGTCTCAGCTGTCCCATTTAGGATGTCCACTGTTCAATTTTGTAAATCAATGAGTTTTCCTAGATGTTGATTGCAATACTCTAGGTTAACATATGACTACAAAATGATCGTTTCTACATCTTTCATTTCCAGAATAAATGAAACCACTGGTTTCTCTTTTTAGAACTCTTAACACCCCCCACCTTACTGATTGTATGATTGTGCGTATGGCTAGGCAGAATTTTGAAAGAAATGATTTTTGCCTGAGTGATTACTGTTTAATTACACTTTAACAGCATGTTCCTTTCTTAAGAGTCACATTCATTGCTAAATCCTCTGTCTTATTTTCAGCTTTTAAGAAATTAACACTAAAGTATAAGCAAGTAATGTTTATATAGAGTCCTAAGTAAACTTGCTTGGAAATAGGGATTGTTTGAAGATTGAAAAGCTTTTGTGACCCACTGAATTAAATGTAAATGCCTGTCATGATTTTAGGTGCTATGCCTAAAATGAGGTGAGAGTATCAGGAAAAAGAAGTGAAAGTGGGATATGATCCTTAAGACCAGGAAATATTTGTCTTGTGAAAACTGCCACAAGAATTCTCTGTCTGTGCTGTGTGTAGCAGTCAACCATTGCATTTATGTTTTATTACATCAAACTAGTGCCAGTTCAAATTCATGTCTTTAGTTGCTGCATTGTGAAAGCCTTTGGGGTATTTACAATAAATAAAATTTAAAATATAAATACAGATGAAAATTTTAAAATGGATATTTATTGCATAATTGACATAGTTTGTCTTGCTTAAAGGTGACCTTATGCTAGTCACACAACATTATCTGTCTCAATATTTTAATTTGAAAGTGATGGCAATAGTAGGTATCATTCCTTTAAGTTGTTTTGAGGTTGAATACATAAAGACAAACTTTACTCTATGTTATGTATTATCATCGTTAACTATGAAACAGGTCTCAGGGTAATTAGGATCTATATAATGTATTTATGTTTATATTTATATATAAATACGTATTTGTATATCATATAGATAATATATTTACTTGTACTTATTTACCTTTGGTTTGTAGAAGAAAATATTGCACATCTATTAAATATCCTGTTCAGGGGTGGTAAAGATACTATCAGTGTCATTATTACATCATTATTACTTATTACTTAATTGTTGCTATTAGATATATATTAATGTATTCAGCATTCATTCAACAACTACTAAGTGCTTATGGGTTTGGGGCTGCTACTGTTAGTGCTTGAAATACATCAATGATCTGAGTAGTCATGTTGCTTATATATTAGTAAGGGAAGATAGATACCTGATAGTGTAATACAATGTATGATACATTGACTTTTACATGTATTAGTTACATAGTGGCAGACATGTATCAACTGATTCCACTGTTCTCCTCAGCTCTCTGGCTTCTGATTTGATTCAGCCAATGTGGAGCTTCTGCAGAAAGTAGGGAAAGATGGGGAATAGATAAGGGTAATCATTCCTTCAGATCGTCCCTCTGGATCTAGCTTCTTTACTTTGGGCTGTGTCCCTTGACCAATGATCACTACGTCTGCCAATACTACTACTACCATCTTCTATATGATTCTTTCCATCCTGTGCCTCTGGACCTACCAGTTTTAACAATGTAGTTCTATATCATACCTTATAGTCTGTCCACCTGAAATACTTTTGTAAATAGTACTTGCATGAAATCCCTCTGCAGTAAAAAAATCCAATACTAAGGCATATTTTTCATGTTTAGGGTCCTGATTGATACTAAAATATAGGAAGTATGGGGCGCCTGGGTAGCGCAGTCGTTAAGCGTCTGCCTTCAGCTCAGGGCGTGATCCTGGCGTTCCGGGATCGAGTCCCACATCAGGCTCTTCCGCTGGGAGCCTGCTTCTTCCTCTCCCACTCCCCCTGCTGTGTTCCCTCTCTCACTAGCTGTCTCTGTCAAATAAATAAATAAATAAATCTTTAAAAAATAAAAATAAAAAAAAAATAAAATATAGGAAGTAAATGTTATGGGGAAAAATGATGAAAAGGTGTAGAGAGGGGAAGCTGACTTAGAGTGCTGGGGCCAGGTTGCAAATTTAAATAAGTAGTTGTATAAGTCTCATTGATAAGAAGGTTTATAAGCTAAAATATGAGTAGATGAGGGAGTTAACTTTTCAGTTATCTTATGAAAGACTGTTTCAGGCGCAGGGAACAGCTAGTAAAAGGGCCTTGATCTGGGAGATCTAGGCAACCCTAGAGGACCAGTGGTGTTTGGAGGTTAGAGAGGTGAGACAGAAAGTCAGATTATTTACAACTATGGGATATGCTGGTGATGGATATTAAGGAGGGCACGTATTGCATGGTGCACTGGGTGTTATACGCAAGTAATAAATCATGGAACTTTAAAAAAATTATTTAATTAAAAAAAATAAAAAGTAAACAAACAAAAATTGACTGTTTTGCAGCTAGATACATGTTCGCATTTTAACATGTTGATCCAGTTGAGGATATACTAAATAACAAAGGAGATTTAAAAGGATGATGTTCACCTGAAACTAATAAAACACTGTATGTTAATTTTACTTTGGTAAAAATAAAATAAAATAAAATATGAAGTTAAGCATCTCCAGTAGTAAATATGACCAGTACTCATATCTTATATGTTATAAGTTTTGGTGCGGAAACAGTGGTGCCTCAGTAACATTTCATTTATTTCAATCACCAGACCAGTACTGGGTACATAAACATTTCTCATCTTTTCTGAATTAAACATAGACACACACACCCCTCAATATTTATAACACATAGCGATATATATCATACTTCCTTAATAATTTTTAATACTTTTTTCATTTTTTGATTTATAATTAACAATTTAAAGTAAACAACAATTTTAGACACTACATTTTAATAATATGTTCATTTTACAATCCAAATTATTTTCATTTATTTTTTAAAAGATTTTATTTTAGAGAGAGAGAGTTAAACATAGACACACACACACACACACACACACACACGCACAGAGAGGAAGGGTTGGAGGGAGAGGGAGAGAGAAACCCAGGCAGACTCTGTGCTGAGTGCAGAGCCCAATGCTGGGCTCAGTCTCACGACCCTGAGGTCACACCTGAGCCAAAACCAAGAGTCAGATGCTCAGCTAACTGCATGACCTAGGTTCCCCTACAGTCCAATATTATAACATGTATTGAAGGTGTGTACATAAATATAAGCATGTAATTTATAAAAGCATAAAATGTAATGAAAAATATAATTTACCAAGAAATAAATGAAAAGTTTGCCCCAAAATAAGTATAAAATAAGATGTGTTACTTGTTTTAGGAACTGAATCTAAATATCAAAAGAGGTTAAAATGTAAGTATATGTTAAGTCATCAAGAATATGTATTATTGTGTTCTTATGATTTTTCTATTTTACCCTTTAAATGATTTATGTTTAAAAGTTCATGGGGCGCCTGGGTGGCACAGCGGTTGAGCATCTGCCTTCAGCTCAGGGCGTGATCCCAGCGTTGTGGGATCAAGCCCCGCATCAGGCTCTTCCGCTATGAGCCTGCTTCTTCCTCTCCCACTCCTCCTGCTTGTGTTCCCTCTCTCGCTGGCTGTCTCTATCTGTGTTAAATAAATAAATAAAATCTTTATAAAAAAAATAAAAAAATAAAAGTTCTGTTCTTATTTTATTATTTTTATTTTTTTCCTTTTTTAGATTTTTATTTAAATTCTGTTTGTTAACCTATAGTGTAAAATTCATTTCAGTAGTAGAATTTTATTATTCATCACTTACAACCTTCACTGGTCATCGTAAGTGCCCTCCTTAATACCCATCACCCATTTAACCCATCCCCTCACCCATCTCCCCTCCCACAAAGCTCAGTTGTTCTGTATAGTTGAGAGTCTGTTTTATGGTTTCCCTGTCTCTTTTTCCCCCCATGTTCATCTGTTTCTTTTCTTAAATTCCATGTATGAGTAAAATCATTTGGTATTTGTCTTTCTCTGACTTACTTATTTCACTTACCATAATACACCCTAACTCCAACCATGTCATTGCAAATGGCAAGATTTCATTCTTTTTTATGGCTGAGTGTATATATATATACCGCTGCTTCTTTATTCATTCATGAGTTGATGGACATCTGGCCTCTTTCCATAATTTGACTATCATTGATAATGCTGCTGTAAACATCAGGATGCATGTGTTCCTTCAAATCAGTATTTTTGTATTCTTTGGGTAAATACCTAGTAATGCAGTTGCTGGATTGCAGGATAGTTCTATTTTTAACTTTTTGAGGAACCTCCGTGTTTTCCAGAGTGGATACACCGGTTTGCATTCCCACTAACAGTGTAAGAGTGTTCCCCTTTCTCTGGATCCTGGCCAACACTTGTTGTTTCTCATGTTGCTAATTTTAGCCATTCTGGCAGGTGTGAGGTGATATTTCATTGTTTTGATTTGTATTTCCCTGAAGTTAAGTGACAATGAGCATGTTTTCATGTGTCTGTTGTGCATCTGGATGTCTTCTTTGGAGAAATGTCTGTTCATATCTTATGCCCATTTTTAATTGGATTATTTGTTTTGGAGGTGTTGAGTTTTGTAAGTTCTTTATATATTCTGGATACTAACCTTTCATTGGATATGCCATTTACAAATATTTTCCCTCATTCTGTAGGTTGCCTTTTAGTTTTGTTCATTGTTTTCTTTGCTGTGCAGAAGCTTTTCATTTTGGTGAAGTCCCAATAGTTCCTTTTTGCTTTTGTTTTCCTTGCCTCAGGAGTTGTGTCTAGTAAGAAGATTCTATGGCCAATGTCAAAGAGGTTGCTTTCTGTTTTCTTCTCTAGGATTTTGATGGTCTCCTGTCTCACATTTAGGTCTTTCATACATTTGGAATTTATTTTTGTGTGGTGTAAGAAAGTGGCCCAGTTTCATTCTTCTGCATGTTGCTATCCAGTTTTCCCAACACCATTTGTTAAAGATTCTATCTTTTTTCCATTGGATATTCTTTCCTGCTTTGTTGAAGATTAGTTGACCATATGGTTGTGGGTACATTTCTGGGTTTTCTATTCTGTTCTATTGATCTATGTTTCTGTGTCTGTGCCAGTGCCATACTGTCTTGATGACTACAGCTTTGTTTTACAACTTGAAGTCCGGAATTGTGATGCCTCCAGCTTTGCTTTTCTTTTTCAAGATTGCTTTGGTTATTCGGGGTCTTTTGTGGTTCCTTACAAATTTTAAGACTGTTTGTTCTAGCTCTGTGAAAAATACTGCTAGTATTTTGATAAGGATTGCATTAACTGAGTAGATTGCTCTGGGTAGTATAGACATTTTAACAATATTTGTTCTTCCAATTCATGAGCAGGAAATGTTTTTCCATTTCTTTGTGTCATCTTCAGTTTCTTTCATCGTGTTTTATAGTTTTTGGAGTATAGATCTTTGGCCTCTTTGGTTAGGTTTATTCCGAGTTATCTTATGTTTTTGGTGCAATTGTAAATGGGATCAATTTCCTGATTTCTTTTTCTGCTGTCTCATTATTGGTATATAGAAATGCAACAGATCTCTGTATGATGATTTTGTATCCTGTGACTTTACTGAATTCATATAACCATTTCAGCAATTTTTTG
Source organism: Ursus maritimus (assembly GCF_017311325.1). NCBI lineage: Eukaryota > Metazoa > Chordata > Mammalia > Carnivora > Ursidae > Ursus > Ursus maritimus. Next base: position 54,136,058 of record NW_024423344.1, read on the forward strand.
GTGGAGTCTTTTGGGTTTTCTGCATAAAACATTATGTCATCTGGGAATAGTGAAAATATGACTTCTTCCTTGCTGATTTAGATGCCTTTTTTTTCTTTTTGTTGTCTGATCGCTGAGGCTAGGACTTCCAGTATAATGGTAAATAACAGTAGTGAGAGTGGACATCCCTGTCTTGTTCTTGATCTTAGAGGAAAAGCTCTCAGTTTTTCCCCTTTAAGGAATATATTAGCTGTGGGTCTTTTGTATATGGTCTTTATGATGTTGAGGTATGTTCCCTCTATCCCTACTTTGTTGAGGGTTTTTATCAAGAATGGATGCTGTACTATGTCCAGTGCTTTTTCTGCATCTATTGAGAAGATCAAATGGTTCTTATCCTTTCTTTTATTAATGTGGTGTATCACATTGGTTGACTTGCAAATATTGAACTACCCTTGCAGCCCAGGAATAAGTCCCAATTGATCCTGGTGAATGATTATTTTAACGTACTCTTGGATTTGATTTATTAGCATTTTGTTGAGAAGTTTTGCATCCATTTTCATCAGGGATAATGGCCTGTAATTCTCCTTTTATTTGGGTCTTTGTGTGGTTTTGGAATCAAAGTAATGGTGGTGTCATAGAATGAGTTTGGAAATTTTCTTTCCATTTCTATTTTTCGTAATAATTGAGGAGACTAGGTATTAACTCTTCTTTAAATGTCTGGTAGAATTCCCCTGGGATGCCATCTGGCCCTGGACTTTTGTTTGTTAGGAGATTTTTGATTACTGATTCAATTTCTTTGCTGGCTATCTCTTAAAGTTTTCTATTTCTTCTTGTTTCAGTTTTGGTAGTTTCTGTGTTTCTGGAAATTTATCCATTTCTTCCAGATTGTCCAATTTGCTGGCATATAATTTTTCATAATATTCTCTTATAATTGTTTGTATTTCTGTGGTGTTGGTTGTGTTCTTTCATTTCTCATTTATGATTTTACTTATTTGGGTCCTTTCTCTTTTTGCTAAGTCTGGCTAAGGGTTTATCAATTTTATTAATTCTTGCAAAGAACCAGCTCCCGGTTTCATTGATCTGTTCTACTGTTCTTTTGTTTTGTTTTGTTTGTATTTATTTCTGCTCTAATCTTTATTATTTCCCTTCATCTGCCAGTTTTAGGCTTCATTTGTTCTTTTTCTAGCTACTTTAGGTGTAAGGTCAAGTTGTGTAGAGATTTTTCTTGCTTCTTGAGATGGGCCTGTATTGCTATATATTTCCCTCTTTGACCACTTTTGCTCTATCTCAAAGGTTTTGGACCATCATGTTTTCATTATCACTTGTCCATGTATTTTTTTTTTAAAGATTTTATTTATTTATTTGACAGAGATAGAGACAGCCAGTGAGAGAGGGAACACAAGCAGGGGGAGTGGGAGAGGAAGAAGCAGGCTCATAGCGGAGGAGCCTGATGTGGGGCTCAATCCCGGAATGCCGGGATCACGCCCTGAGCCGAAGGCAGGCGCTTAACCGCTGTGCCACCCAGGCGCCCCTGTCCATGTATTTTTTTTTATTCCGTCTTTAAATTCATTATTTAGTAGGATGTTTTTAACCTCCATGTATTTGTGGTCTTTCCAAATTTTTTCTTGTTGACTTCAAGTTTCAAAGTGTTGCTGTAAGAAAATATGGATGGAATGATCTCAATCTTTTTCTGGCCCAATTTCTGACTCAGTATATCATCTATTCTGGAGAATGCCCCATGTGCACTTGAAAAGAATGCATATTCTGCTGCTGTAAGATGGAATGTTCTAAATAGATCTAAGTCCATCTGGTCCAGTGTGTCGTTCAAACCCATTGTTTCCTTACTGATTTTCTGCTTGTATGATCCATCCATTGATGGGAGGTGTTAAAGTTCCCTACTGTTACGTATTATTATTATTATTATTATCATCATCATCATCATCAATGGTTCCTTTATCTTTGTTATTGTTTTATATAAGTGGGTGCTCCCAAGTTGGAATAAATATTTACCACTGTTAGATCTTTTTGTTGGATAGACCCCTTTATTATGATACAGTGCCCTTCTCCATCTTTTGTTATAGTTTTTGGGTTAAAATTAGTTTGTCTGATATAAATGTGGCTGGCTATTCCAGCTTTCTTTTGACCTCCATTAGTATGATAAATTTTTCTTCTTCCTCTCACTTTCAATCTGCAGGTGTCTTTAGGTCTAAAATAAGTCTCTTACAGGCAGCCTATATAGATATGTCCTGTGTTTTTATCCATTCTGATTCCCTATTTATTTTGATTGGAGTATTTAGTCCATTTGCATTCAAAGTGATTATTGACATATGAATTTAGTGCCGTTGTGTTACCTGTTAAGTCATTGTTTCTGGCGATTTTCTCTTCCGTTCTAGACTTTGTTGCTTTTGGTGTTTCTCTGTCACTCACAGAGTCCCCTTTAATTTTATTGCACGGCTGGTTTAGTGGTCACAAACCCCTTTAGTTTTTGTGTGTTTGGGAAACTCTTTATCTCTCCTTTCTATTTGGAATGATAGCATTGCTGGATAGAGTACTCTTGGCTGCATATTTTTCCCACTCAGCACATTGAATATATCATGTCACTCCCTTCTGGCCTGCCATATATTCTGTTGAAGAGGTCTGCTGGTAACCTGATTTGTCTTCCACTGTAAGTTAGGGATTTCTTTTGTCTTGCTGCTTTTGGGATTTTTTCTTCATTTCCATACTTTGCAATTTAACTACGGCATATCTTGATGTTAGCCTGCTTTTCTTGATTTTAGTGGGAGTTCTTTGTGCCTCCTGGATTTGTATGTCTGTTTCCTTCCCCAAAATAGGGTAGTTTTCAGCTATACTTTGCTCAAATAAACTTTCTGCCCCTTTTTGCCTCTCTTCTTCTGGGACTCCTGTGATACTGTTTTAGACATGATGGGATCACTGAGTTCCCTAAGTCTACATTCATTATCCAAGATTTTTCTTCCCCTCTTCCTTTCATCTTCATTATTTTCCCTCATTTTATCTTCTATATCATTTTTTTATTCCTCTGCTTCTTCCATCCATGTGGTCATTATATCCAGTTGTTTTTGAATCTCGTTTATTGCCTTTTTCATTTCAGCCTGACTAGTTTTTAGGTCTTTTATTTCTGTGCTCAGGGACTCCCTAGCATCTTCTATGCCCTTCTCAATCCTAGCTAGTATCCTTATGATTGTTGCTTTAAATTCTGGGTCAGTCATGTTACTTATATTTGTTTCCAGTAGATCCTTGGCCATGACCTTATCTTGGTTTTTCTTTTGGTCTTGGCATTTTGTTTAGGTCTGTGTCTTCTGTGTGTTAGGAAAGCCTGTTATGTTTCCTGCTGCTTAGAGTAATGCCTTTGTAAAGAAGTGGTCATGTACTGTCCAGGGCCTGGTGCATCAGGAAATGTCTCTGTGTGTATGCTGTGTGCATTTTGCTGCTGTGTTTTGTCTGCTCTTTCCCTCAGGTCAGTCATCTGCAGAATTTCTTCTTGCATGCAGTGGGGAGTGTTTGGACCTTATCTGGAGTGTGGTGAGTTTTAAGTAGGTATGCTCTGGTTTGCTTGTTAAAAGAGACCTGATGCTATTTCCACTATAGCTGAAGCTTTACAGAACTTTCTGGTCAGGAGGTATAGTAGGTGCATGAGGTTTGTGCTGGTCTTCCTGGGGAGGGGCCTGCTATGCTGGTTCTCAGGCACACTAGCCCAAGAAAAACCGCACCTGTAGAGCACAGGGGCACGGGTTGTGGTGTAAGCAGTTTATGGAGCCACTGTTGGTGCTGTGCTGCTTACTGAAGTTAGATTATGCTGAGGGGCAGGGAAGAAAATGGCAACCTCTGGCTCCTTTGTCCCTGGAGAGGCAATGCCACTTCTCTCAGATGCCCTCCAGGTACATCCCAGGGGATCGATCCCTGGATCCCACTGTCTGCTCCCTGGACTATCTGCCCACCTTCTCCAAAGGAGCACTATGCATCCACCAGGCTCCACATCGGCCACTACTCCACCATCTTAGCACTTCCCCCTCAAAAGTTCCATGTGTTTTTATTCTACTATTCACAATATTATTTCTAGATTTTAATGTCAAAGTCTTGTACATTTTTAAAGGGTAGCAAAAATATTTAATACCAATAAAATTAAATTTCCTTGTATGTAATAGTATAGAGATGTTGATGTAGATATATAGAGACATGAATAGATATACAGATATAAATATACAGGTATTTATAGATATGTTTGAAGTACAAGGGAAATATTTAGGTGGATAACACAATTATTATTTTAATACTTACTGATGATAAGGGAAAAGAAGGCAAGTTGAGGACAAAGCAGAAGCTGACACCACACAACTCCCCCCTCCTCCATGGGATATATGTAACATTCCTCAGGCACTCCTGGCTGCCCTAAAGCTAAGGGAAGGAAAAACAAATGGTTAATTTATAGAAATTATAGTCCTGAAGGTCCTGAGTCTCCCTCAGTTTACAAATGTTTTAGCAATCTACAAGAACAAAACATTTCTATCAGTAACCTAGCTTCCAGAAGGAAGTGTAGATACAATTAAATGTCTTTATAACCTGCAGCCCATTGACAGATAATTGAAGCTGGAAGATTGTAATGTTCCTCCAAGAAGTTCCCAACTCTCTTCATGTTAATGCTTTGCTAGAGGGGAAAAAACAACCTTAACTTGACAATGGCAGGGCCTCCGGTATCCTGTGAGTCTTCTTTAACATATTAAAATCCTTTCCTAAACCTCCCTTATCTCCTGCAACCCCATAGTATATAATTAGTCACCCCTCACAACCCTGGAGCAGCAGCTCTTTCTGCTCATGGATCCTGTCCCTGTGCTTTAATAAACCACCTATTTGCCCAAAGATGTTTAAAGAATTCCTTCTTGGTCATTGGCTCTGGACAGCGTCCCCCCGAACCTCATCTGTATTCCAAAACCCCATCATTTGGCACCTAGCATGGGGCTCAAACCCCACAACCCTGAATTTAAGTCTCATGCTCTACCGACTGAGCTACCAAACCTCACCTATATTCAAAAACCCCATCACTGATATTTTAAAATTGGTGTTTCTTATACATTTTATAATTAATAAAATATCACATAGGTAAAAGGATGTTAAAACCAGCACAGCAGCTACTAGTTTGCTGTAGGATAACTGAATATATAGTAATGAACCTGCTTTAAAGTACTCTACTAATTTACGTACGTACTTATTTTGAACATATTGGATGTTTCTTAAACAGTTTGGAGTTAACATGAAAATTTTGAAGTATATAGTTTGTTTATTGATAAATGACAACTGAAATAGTTTTTTGATCTTTGTAAACTATCAGTGGGGAAACATTAGCACTGATAATGATAATACTCTATTCTGTATGATTACATATTCCTTGTAAGCAGTAACCCTGTTTTTTCCTATTTGGATTAGCTAATAAATGTCTTTAAAATTAAATCTAAGTGAATTGAATTAATTCAGCAAAGACTTGTTGAATGCTTTCTTCATGCCATAAACTTGGCCAGACAATAGACATATGGCTGTAAAACAGACAATTATTTTTTATGTACTATAACATAGGAAAAGGCATTGACACAATGAAAATAGAATAAGATAACATTTTTAATCTGATTTTTGTACTTTCAGTGTGCATTTGCAGCATGCAGGAAAGAAGGAATTCGTGAGTCAAGCAGAAGGTCAAGAGACATTTCAGAATAACTAGCTTTGATCAAGGGGTACCTGGTTTAACTACAGCATTGTGTTTATTAAGGTTTGTTGGGCAAAGAGAGTAGGCAACGGATGAGGCCAGATCCTAGAATCTTATAGAATCTTGCATAGTACAGTAGTAAAACATTAAATCCTGGACTTTGGTGTAGAGAAACCAGAACCTTCATCACAACTTCTCATTTTCTAACTTTTGGGAACTTCAGTTTCCTCATTGCTAAATTGAAGATACACCTTAGTACATTGTAAATTAGAGGATTAACTTTGATATCATGTGTAAATGTCCTTATAAAGTATCTTACCAGAGAAAGAGCTAAAACTATTTATTTTTAGTAGTTTCAATATAATTATTTTTCTTATTTTTATGTACTAATGCTTACAATTTTGGACTTTTTTAATGGAAAACATGAAAAAAGTTTTATGTAGAGATGGAGTAAGTTTAGGTATATGTTTTAAATGCCAAGGATGCTTTATGAGAGAAAAAATAGGAAATAGGAAGGTATAGTTAGAGGATATATCAGGAATCTAGGTGAGAATGAAAATCTGTTTTCCAAAATTAGATGAACTTTTTTAAAAAATATAAATCCTTGAATTTAAGATTTAAAAATTGATGTATAAATCATTTAAGGAAATTATTTATGATTATACTATACTATTCCAGTAAAATTATTACTTGCTTGTTTTATTTTCCTTTTATGATAAAAACATAGTCTTACTAAGTTTCTGAGACTTACTTGTAAAAGTCATACAGGAAAACCATATAGTCAGTTGATTATGAATCCTACACCTCACTTTTGGTAATCTCTACCCCTCTTTCATCTTTTCTTTCTTTTTCAGTACCCAAATAATCTTTGTTCTGAAACATCATTTTGCATTTGCCTTAGTGCTTGCTCTAACCAAATATACAACGATATTCAAAATACAGCTTAATTTGCTTCCAGATGCTTCACTTTGAGTATCAAACTGCTACATATAGCAAATGTTGCTGCCTGGCTTTGAAGGGCTCTATGGATGAGATAATGGGGATAGATTGACACACAGATGGATAGTCATATAGACAAACTGATAAATAGATTCGTACACAGAAATAATATATGCAAAAAGACAAGGGCATGATATATTATTTTATATAGGTATATGTGTGCATGTTTCTCTTTTTTTTAATAAGATCTCTATTGTGTTTTGTTGGCTAGAGAGCTACTTAAAAAATCAGTGGATAGGGGCTCCTGGGTGGCTCAGTCGGTTAAGCATCTTCCTACGGCTCAGGTCATGTTCCCAGGGTCCTGGGATTGAGTCCTGCTTTGGGCTCCCTGCTCAGTGGGGAGACTGCTTCTCCCTCTCCCTTTGCGTGCCTCTTCCCCTGCTTGTTTTTGTGTTCTCTCTGTCTCTGTCAAATAAATATATAAAATCTTAAAAAAAAAAAAAAAGAAAAAAAAATCAGTGAATTAGTGGATAGAGTGGAAAATGGAAAGAGTAAGATATTTGTGTTTTCTCCAAGATTCATACATGACAAATATCCCACCTTCTTACCTATTAGAATCCACAGGAGAGTGCTTCATCACACAATAATATTTAAGCATTTGTTGGTATATAATATTTTCCACTCATGGTAATGTTTTAATTTATATTTCATTTATATTTATATTTAATTTATATATATGATATATATATTTGCATTGCAAAACTAAATTAGAGAAACAAATACTTTAAAATAATGTCAGAGTTATCATTAGTTGTATCTTTACAGGTTTTCATCTCAGTTTGAAGATAAATTACTCTATTGTGGTAAGAAAACATAGTATGCTGGCTATTCTACAAAGAAAATTACAAATTTGTGTTTGTTTCTAACATCAAATAAGAAATATAACAAGAGAAAATGGGGAAGAAATGAACAGGAAGGTTATATCCAAGTCATGGCTGTCAGAAATTCCAATTTTACTTCCTAATCTACCCAATGTTGTGTGAAGAGAGCTAATGTTCAATCCTAATCATAATAGTGACAGCCATCCAGTCTTGAAAGGTCTGTACACATAAAAGATAAAGGGTAAATCAATCTTCATACAGTTTCCGTTCTAGGATATTCTTGGAAGAGACAACAAATCATGCTCTTGTCTTGTCTTCATTTTGGTTTTTATGTTGTTTTCCTTCTGAAGTTAGAAACTGTAGTTATCCAGTACTTTGGAATTTTATTAACATGAATAAAAGTTCATTTTTACATTGATTTGGAGCATGTCCTAGTTTTCCATTCACATAATTATGCAATTAAAACCTCATTTATTTATTTGGTAATATAATTAGTATTTGCAAATGGAATTTACAATATTTATTACTTGTAAACCATAATGGTTGCACTTATTCTTAAATGTGTTTCCAGGCACTGTTTAGAAATAATTGTAGCTAAAATGTATTTCACTTCTTATTTATGCAGTGTCCATTATTTGTGAAATAATTTCTTCAAATTAATTGAGTCTCATGGCATTTTCAGCAACAGCACCACTTTCAAATCAGCAGTTACAGTTATCATTGAAATAATAGTGAATCTCATGAATTAAAAAATTCCAAAAATGAGATGGGAAAATATCCAGAAAAAATAATTTATAAAGTAATATATGTGTCCAGTTGGCAAAACATTTTAAAACCACTGAGTAACAAATACCTATTCCAACTAAGATAATGATGAAAGCTCATTTTCTCCAATCCTATTTACAAAATAATGCCCAAAGTCAGCAATAGCTTGGAAAAACACTCTCATACAGTTTTTAATGGAAGTGTATAGATTGATAGTAATATTTTATTTAAAATATGCATGATCTGTGGAAAACGTAACTATAATTTGACTTTCTGAGTTTAATATAGATACATACTTTTTCAAAATATATGGAAAGATAAATGTACAAGGTGCTTACTGCAGCATTGTTTGTAGGAACCAACATCTGGAAGGTATTTATTGCAAAACAGTTGATGCATATAATTTTTTGGTGAGAGTCTATTTTGCATGAATAATACAGTAGTTAAACCATGCATAAATAGGTTCTGTGCTTATGGAACATTCTTTGAGAGATATATATATATCAGCCAAAAGAAAAAAAAATAAGTTGAATGAAAGTTGTAATGAAGAAAACATATGGTACTCTAGAGGTTATGATGTGGATATCTAATCTGGTAGAGCTTCTTGAAGAAATAAATAATTGTTCATTTGAGTTCTAATGAGTGAGTAAGAGTTCATTGGATGAAATGACCCAAGACATAAGAATTTCATATATACTAAGTGACTGAGAAAAACTATATACAGAATATACTAAGTGTTTAAAGAAGACTAAGGTGAAGCAAAAGTGTCCAGGAACAAGGGGGGATTAGTTAGTATAAATGTAAAGAAATGTAAAAATAGATTATCTGCAGGATGTAATGACTGATTGAATATGAGGAGTAAAGATAGCAGCAAATTGCTTATTTCAGATTTCTGTCTTAAATAACTTGAAGGTTATTTACAATATAGGGAACAATGGAATAGGAGAGGGTTTTTCTGTTTGGTTTTTCAGATGTAATGAAGTTAAATCTGAGGTCATTTTGATGTTGTGGATTTGATATGCCCAAGAGCCATAAAAGCAAATGTGTCTTATAGGCACCTGGATTTTTCTGAAACTTAGGAGAAATAGTCACATATACAATATATATTTAGGCATCATTAATATAATTGAAAATATTAGAATGGATTAAATCAGCCAGGGGATATGATGATAAGAGCACCTGAGATACACACCTGATAATCTCCTTTATTTAAGGATTTGGCAGAGGAGGAGGAGAGTGGAGAATGAGGAGGAGCAGCCAATGAATAAGGGAATGGCATATTTAGAAAGCCAGGGATAAGATTATTTCAAGGACAAGTGTGCTAAGCAGTGTCAAAGTTTTCCTCCAAAAAATCAGGATTAAAAAATAAAGTCTAGAACTGTATGACATTTAAAAACATTAATCAAAGAAATAGAGGTCGTTTCAATAAGTGATATGCTCAGAAGTCATTAATGTGTTTAGTTATATGTGAGTGGTGGATGTAGAAATACAAGTAGCAAGACAAGCAACTCTTGATGTATCATGAAAGGAAATAGAAAAAAATAGAATCCTATATAAAGGTGTTTGGAAACTATGATGGAAGGTGAGAAGAGTTTTTGTACATGTGTCTACTGAAAGAAGTTGGATAGGAAAAATCAAGTAGAGTGAATGCCTGGAAATACAGAACAAAGGAAACAATATATAAGATTGTGAGTGAATTAGATGAGAATACATAGAAAGTGAAATGCTTCAATGCTTTCAATAAATCTGAAACAGTGCACTAAATCCTGCATTAGGTTAGAGAAGCCAAATCATTTTAGATAAGTTTTTAGTCTGCATAGATATATGTTCTAAATGTAGTAGAACACAGGAAGTTTTAGGATGTTAGTAATAAACAATAAAATCACAAATATTTGGAATGTAAGTAAGCTAAGAAGAAAAAAAGAAGAAAAATGCAGGGTGTGATAGATAAGAACACATAAAGAGTGATATTTCTCTCTCTTCTGTGTAAAATAACTGAGAAAAGCAAAGCACTCTGTCTAATGCAAAAATAGTCTAGGAAAACAAGGATTTTCCATTTAGTGTTGCATATGCAAAACAGTCAGAAACTTCTTGGTAGATGCTGGATATATGTATTTCAAATAATTCAGTGGTGACATACAAGTTGAGGGTTAATTGTGAAAGCTGACCTATTAAATTTTCTCTTGATATTTATGCGTGCACTTTATTCGTGTTAGTTGGCAGCTTCTACGTAAACATGAGGATTTTAAAACATGTTGTGGGCTAATGCTGGATATCTCATTTGTGGGCTAATACTGGGTTGGTTTCTTTTTCAGGCAGTCCCAAGTATAAAAGTAAAATCATTTTTTCATAACATATTTGAGGAAAAACAGAATTGGGAAATATGTGAGTGAAGAGGTGTCTCATTGACAAGAATTGGCATATGTATCTGGAATCGGCAGCCCTGAGTATTTTTGTCTCATGTTTTGGAGAGCCAAGTTCAATAAATCTGAAACTTCCACAGAAGGGAACTTAAAAATAATGAAATGGATAAATATGTACTGACACGGAAAACATGAACTGCACTGCCATCAACTCATAGTTTTGTATTGTTAACTGGGAAGGAATAGATGAATAACAGTATTCATTACATAATATAATTTTAAGAAAAAAATGATAGTAACAATGGCAAAAAGCAAGAGACAATAATGTAGAAATATGCAGGGTTCAATAAATAATCACCCTTCTCCTCACCCAAGTTCAGAATTAATTGAGAGGTAGACAAATTATTTAGACATTTGGGAAATCAAAATATCAGTGTTATCATTTTGGTAAAACAAAATGAAACTTTAACCGTAAGTTTAAGTTATGGGAGTTGTTGGGAAAGAGACAGACAAAGAGAGTTGACATTGTAGCAGAAAATGTTTTTTGATAAAGGTCAAAATGTGTAATACATAAAAAAATTTATAATTTGTTTATATTAGTAATAACTTCTTACTGACACATTTTGCAATTAGGGAAGAAGTGAAAAAGTTCTAAAATGGGAGAAAATATTTGCAACATACAAACAATAGAGATTTGATATTTAAAATATTTAAATATTTCCTACACATCATTACAATGTAAAATAAATCTAATTAAATACTTTCCTTCTAGCCACTATAAATAAACAATTCTAGGTTTTCTTTTGAATCATAAAATGTTCTTTAATTCAATGATAATTGGATTTTTTTACATTCATACACTTCAAACATGAGATTTTAATAATGACATTTTCATATATTCAACTTTGAAAACAGACCCTCACTAATGCAACTTCTAAAAAATATACGTCAGGAAAAAGGTCTGAGACTGAAAAACAATTATATTTCTTAATTTCAAGAAATATAAAAGTAGAATTTCTTGGATGTTTATTTCAGACACTGATAATTTTGATAAATGAATCATTTTTTATTTATGTCTGTGATTAAATTTTCAATTTGATTATAATGAAGGAGCTAAAATCAAACACAATTTATTAAATAAATAATACAAACTTCCTCAAGAACTTAATAAAACTTCCTGTCTTGAAAATTAAGTGTAATTCATATTATATTCGTACATAATATAAACTTACACATAATACATATTAAAAGTAACATATGTATATGTTGTCTAACAGTGTGCATTTATATCTGTGTGTATATATATGTATTAATTTACATATACTATAATATAAGCAACATATTTATATATCATCTAACAATGTGCATTTATACCTGTTTGGTACACACAAAAAATGTTTGAAGTTTAGAAAAGACAAGAGGAATTAAAACTTTTCAAGAGAGTATAATTTTTCCTTTAGTTTAATCACACAGTTACACAGGTTTGGGGGTAGTTTATGCACAAGATGTTACTGTTAATTGGAATCTATTAATAAAAGAAATAAAATAAAATAAATTATCTCATAGTGTCTGGAAAATAGTTTCCCATTTATAGCAAATAGTCAAATGTAATGAACAATGATTTAAATAACATTCAGATTTGGGATCTTTAAATATTGCAAGTCTACAAACAATCTGTGCAACAGATTATTAACCATACTTAAAAGGATTTATTAATTTTCTGTAGTTGTGGTTATATTACAAGTGTGACGTTTTGAAATGTTTTTGCATTAGTCATGATTTTCAGTGAAAAGACATTTATCACTGGCTTGAAAAAATTAAGGGTTTTTTTTTTTTTGTACATATACCAAAACTCTGATAACCTAAAGGGCTTGCAAACATGTGGATTATTTATTCAAGATAAATGGCTGAATCTTAGAAAGGACAGTGAAGTTTGTGATGTTTTAATTTGTATTATTCCTGTACCCATCTCTCAGCTCCACAGAGCATTGAAAACCAATAGCTTCACAAATACAGTAGCCATGAAAAGTGGAAGACTAGCAGCCTCTAGGTGGCAAAATGAGTTTGAAAGTCCCCCAAAGTTCCAGTCCTGGAGAATTGCTCTATTTAACCTGTCTGGCCACTATTTGAAAATTTCGACTCACAAAACTATTTGTATTTGAACTAATGAAGAGCTCACTCAGTGAACAGTCTTTCTCTGCAGCATTTGTTGGAATAATTTGGCTGAAATTAATTAATATTGCACCTATCTGAGGCAGGATAATAATTGGAGGAAATGAGGCTGGCCAAAAAACTTAAAAGGGAAATCAGGGGAATGAGATTGCCTATAGGATGCTTTGAAAAACTCTGACAAACTCCCACAAATTCAGAAGGACATACATATGTGCACGATTCTCTACATGTTCAAGAAATATCTGAGAAAGCCCTTATCTCTCATTTACAACAGATCACGAGGCTCTGCACAAGCTGTGTGAAGACTTTGGCCAAGGTGTAAATTGCCAGGATGTAGAAGGCAGCCCCAAATATGTTGATTGTACACTGTGGTCAAGAGTGAGCAACGCCATGGGGTGCCTGGGTGCCTCAGTAGGTTAGGCGTCTGATTCTTGGTTTCGGCTCAGGTCATGATCTCACGGGTTGTGAGATTGAGCCCTGTGTCAGGCTCCACACTCAGTGGAGTGCTCTCTCTGTGTCTCTCTCTAAAATAAATTAAGTCTTTTAAAAAATGTTTCTAAAAAAGACCGAGAGACTTCTTAATTCAAGGAATTAAGGAAATCTCTGTCTGATTTCCAGATAACAATTAAGTATTGAAGCAGAAACTTTATTGGCCACACAATACAAATAATACAAACTTTAGTGAATTAGTTTAGTTTAAAAAGTCAACAAACAAACAGAAGCAGTTACAGAACGACAACAAATAGCAATGGTGACATACCCTGCATCAGGAGTATCTGATTACCAGACTTAGAACATTATATTATTTAAAATGTCCAGTTTAAAGAAATAAAATAAAATGACCAGTATAAAAACAAACAAAACAAACAAAAAAATCTAGACATGCAAAGAAAAGGGAACAAATCCTTCATATATAGAAAAAAATTAACTAACTCTGAAGGAGCTCGTATATTATATTTATTGGACAAAAACTTTGAACTAGCTTTATTAAAACTATTCAAAGAACTACAGAAATCCATGTCTAAAGACCTATAAGGTGTATAAGAATAAGATTGCATAAAAAAGACAATATTATAAAGAGATTAAAAAATATTAAAAAAACCAAATATAATTTTGGAATTGAAGATATTAATGGAAATGAAAAATGTATTAGAAGTGCTCAGTATCAAATTTATGCTAGCAGAAGACATAATTAACAATCCTGAAGATAGGTCAATTAGAATTACCTAGTCAGAGGAAGAGAAAGAAAAGGAAGGAGTAAATATTAACAGAGCCGCTGAGATTTGTGGGACAACATCAACCATACCAAAATGTTCATAATGTGATTCCCTGAAAGTAAGGGGTGAGATAAAGGAGCAGGCATAATATTTGAAATTTATTCAAATGGCATAAAACTTCCCAAATTTGACAAGGACAATTAAATATCCAAGGACTTGGCAAAGCAGGTATGATACATTTAAAGAAAAACATCTATATCACTCATGATAAAATTTCTGAAAGACAAAGAGATTCTTAAAAGCAGCAACTGAGAAATTATTCATCATATGCAAGGGTTAATAAATGAGATTAACTGATATCTTTTAAGGAAACAGGGTACCAAAATATTCAAAGTGCTGAAAGAAAGACGATCAACCAATATCCAGTTTTTATAAGAGACAAAACTGGGACAAGTAGATATCTTCCTATAGAAGAATGTATTTGAACTTGACTTCGTATCAGATAAAAAAATAAAATTGTATCATATGCTTAAATGTAGGAATTAAAACTATAAAACTCTCTGAAGAAAACATGGGAGTAAATCTTTGTGACCTTAGGCAATTGATAAAACAACAAAAGCATAATCAGTAAAGAAAATAAATTTGATATCATCAAAATTAAAAATATTTTTGTATCAAAGGACACTTTAAAAATTATATAATGGGAAAATACATGTCATTTATCAAGTATACAGTATCAAGTATATTTATTTTACCAGACATGTTATCTATTATAATAATATATCAGATATAATATTTATGATATCAAGTATACTTATCAGGTTCATATACTACATCTGATAAAGAACTGGTATCCAGTATAAATTATTTTCAGAACTCAGAAGACAAGAAAATACAATTTTAAAAAATGTTCAAGGATTTGAATAGATGTTTTTCCAAAGAAATACATAAATGCCCAAAAAGCACTGGAAAAAATGCTTGGCATCATTAGTTATTAGGAAAGCAAATTAAAACCCATGTAACATGTCATTCTCACTAGGATGGCTAAAATAAAATTTAAAAAAGAGTAAGTTTTAGGGGCGCCTGGGTAGCGCAGTCGTTAAAGCGTCTGCCTTCGGCTCAGGGCGTGATCCCGGCGTACCGGGATCGAGTCCCACATCGGGCTCCTCCGCTATGAGCCTGCTTCTTCCTCTTCCACTCCCCCTGCTGTGTTCCCTCTCTCGCTGGCTGTCTCTCTGTCACATAAATAAATAAAATCTTAAAAAAAAAAAAAGGTAAATTTTGTCAAGGAGAAATTGGAACCTTCACACATTGGTTGTAAGATTTTAAAATGGTACAGCCACTTTGAGAAACAGTTGGCAGTTTCTTACACTGTTGAACATATGATCCAGTATTCCCTGCCAGGTATATAACCAAGGGAATTTAATACTTATGTCCAAACAAAAACCTGGACACTAACTACATTACATAAGCAGCAGCATTTATAATATGCAAGGAGCAGAAACACTCCAAATACTCAACGGATGGATGGGTAATCAAATTGTGTATATCAATAAGTGGACTATATTATTCAGCAATTTAAAAAGAATTAAGTACTGATAAATGCTACAACAAGTACAAATTTTGAGAGCATTTTAAGGAAAAGAAATCTGTCAAAAAATCACATACTGAATGGCATGTATATGAAATGTAATTGAAATTTATGGGAAGTACCAAGAATGAGTAAATCCATAATGTCAGGAAGTAGATTAGTGGTTGTCAGGGACCAAGGGCAGGGGGCAATGGGGAATGACTAAAAAAGGTACAGAATTTTTTTGTGCAGTTATAAAAATACTCTGAAATCGGAGAGTGGTGTTGATTGTACAACTCTATCAAAAACTAAAAACAACTGAATCATAAACTTTAAAGTTGGATTGTATGGCACAGAAATATACCAATACATCTTCTGTTTAAGTAAGAAAACTTAATGTTGTAATGCCTTGTCACAAATAGAAATATGTCAAAATATCTTTTTTATAGAAAAAAATTAGTTTCACTTTAAATCACTTGCCAGTGCTTAAAATTGCACATGCTATTACCTAACTATGCATTTGCATATATATTTATACTGTAAAAATTTGTATTCAGTGAATAAGGGTCACTTTCCATTGTATATTTATTTTGAGAAAGTTTTGTTTCCTCACAGAAATTGCTATTTACTGTAAAATTGGATTAATTATATACATGACTAGCATAAAACAAATGTACTCCTACATCTTTAAAATTCCTGTCACATGACTTACCACATTATCTACTTAAAGGAAGTATAAGGATGTTGAATTAAAATGATGCTGAGTTTTGAGAACTTTGGAAAATGTCAAGTTGTTTTGAAGTAATGTTTTGCCCTGTTATTCTATTCACTACACTGCTATGGAGCTTAGTAAAGTCACTGATGCTTAGCAAGGTAAAATAAATAAAATAAGAATAACTTCACCTCTTAGTTATGTAAACTCTGTGAAGTATGAAAGGAATCAGAATATTGCATGGAACAAAGCTTGATATTCATGAAAATTACAAACACTTGTCAAACAAAACAATTCCAGACTTATCTAAAAAGAGATAGGGTCTGTAAGATCTCTAGATCAAACAGAAAACGGTGACTTTAGTAAGAAGAAGAAAGCAGGACTAGCAGGAACATTGTCAGGTGTAGGGCAAGCAGGTGGGCTGAGTAGGTGGAAAAACCATGATTTTTCTACAGGAAATGTATCTTCCTGTGGTCAGCCAGTTCTCCGAGTGAACATTTAAAAAGCGCTGTTTTGCACTTTAGTGCTTATTTAAACTTGGGGCAATCCAGAATTTAGGGGCCTGTGAAATGAATAGAAACCTGATTAAGTTTCATGGAGCCAAATCAGTCGTAGATAGTAGATATTGCAGTCACTTGGTCAATGTCAGTTATGCTCGAGAGTTAGTTATGAAAGACAGACATAGAAAACTATCAGTAGATACCAACTATTCCCTGTGAGGAGGTCTCTATGTTTACATAATCACACAAAAAATGATCTATGTCTCCCTATAAATTCCGCAAAATATATGGTTTTTGCTGTGGCTTATCTCTCTACAGTTTATCTTTAAATTATTTGTTTCATTATTGAAGTATTCTGTTACCTAATAATAGTATAGATTACTATACTTTATAAGACTATGAGTCTGCAGTAAGAAAGGTCTGTATTCCAACTTCAGTCTGTTAAGTACAACTACTAAGAACTTTAGGTGAGTTGGTTTAGAGTTTTAGACCTTAACTATATAATTTTAAAATGATTTAAAAACATCTTTCAAACAACATTAAAATGCTTATTTCAAAAAACAATATAGTAGGTCTGAGAAGGGAGAGAAAAACAGAGGGTAAGAGAGCAATCGTACCTTACCCTCCCTTATTTCAAGCTTATTAATGGGCAAATCAGAATTTATCAAACTAAATGCTACATTTACTTTGAATGTCTTAGTCAAATAGGCAGTTGTCACAGTGTGAGACAAATACATCTTCAAACTATTTATGATTTTTCTTTTTAAAAAATATTTATATTCTTTAAGAATCTTGAAAAAATGTGTCCAAATATTTTGATGGATTTTCTGCAAAACATGAATAAGCTTGATACTGCTTTAAAATTAGCAATTGATATTTTGATTTAAAATCTCTACCAATTATAAGATGACAATAAATTATTCAATTTGCATTTATTTTATTAAGTTTTTAATTATTACTTGACTCATATCTTTTGTTATTTTTCTTTTACTAACTTTTGACATTTCATTGGTTGAAATCTCAATACTATCATGAATTCATCGACTTGTTTATCAAATGAAAATCTTAATTTTTGCTGTTTACACGTGTCTCAAGCATATTGCCTAGTCTGTATTCTTTGTTTGATACTGGGGTTAGATACATGTAAAAATTCTTAATAATGATTGTTTAAATTGTTAGGAACTTGTCATTTTTATTTCTGCTTTCATTTCCAAGATAAACTGTCTCAGCTATGGAAGTTTGATAAGTTTGAATACTGTTTGTCTCCACTTAATTTCTAAGGATATGTCTTTCATGTAAATTTAAAATGATTTCATTGACATGAGAAGTTAGTGAATTCATAAATTATGTATTTATCTAATCATCAGGTATGGGAAAATTACTCTTAATTTATACTCCATGACTTTTTCATCCAAGCTATGAGGAAAAGTTCTAATTAGAGATATGGGTACTGAAAAATGTTTGTTTGTAGGAAAATAACATGATCAAGTAAGAATTTTTTAAATTTGTAATTATTTATAGTAAGAAACTCCTTCATTAGAAATTAGTGAAGGTGAAAATTAAAAACACTGACAGTACTGAATGTTGGTGGGGACGTGGAGCAACTGGAACTCTCATATATTGCTAGTGAGGATGTGAATGGTGCAGACACTTTAGAATAAATAACGGATAGTATTTCCATGAGATTTTGTACTTTTTAACAGGCTAACTTCAAAAGTGCAGATCTTTTGGCCAGGGGAAAGCAAGTGTACACATGTATATTTTGTTTTATTTAACTTATTTTTTTTTTAAGAAAATCATCGTTATTGATCTATGCATATATACTCTTACACAAACACACACACATATGCACGTGCAGAGTGGTGTGGGGGAGAGAGATGGCAGATAGCCATTTGAGGATACTGCAGGGAAATTGATACCATTATTTTCTCGTTTTTAAGTTATCAGAGTTGAAGGTTGTAAACACACACACATACATACACACAAAAACACATATAAATGTGTATATATATATATATATAATGTATATACATATATATTAAACATTTTGTAAATTTATATATATCACACATATAAGTGTAATAGACATGTGTATGCATGTGATAAAGACGGAGATTCCTTACTGCTTGTATTTTCCCATATATCAGTATAAACATATAAATGTATATTAATTAAAGTACCTATTTGAGAACCAGGTATCCTAGGTTAAAATTCCAGCTATGATGCTTCCTTTTAGGAAATTTCCCTGTAGGCCTATTGCATTTCTTCACAGGCTGTGAATGGAGACATAGACTGTGCTTTGAGACTCTTTTTTCACAAATGTAAGTATAACCCTGGAAAAAAGAGAAAGTGTCTCCCTTCCAAACAGTGGGCATATTTGCTAACTCTCTTGAAAGATTAGAGATATTGTTTCTTTCCAGAGAAAAAGACTGTCATACTTACTTTCTCATAATTTTGTAAAACAAACCATGTCTTGAGCCATATTTGCTGTCCTCACTGGACTTTCTGACAAGAAGAATTGACAAAATATGCTGAATTTCAAATGTTTGCTCCACTATGACTAAGAAATTGTTTTGTTTCTGACCTAGGAATCTAATGTCTTTGACCAGCATCCATAAAATTGTGTTAGACTAACTTATTCTAAGTAGGGTAAAATTTTAAAGCCTTCACAGTTCTTAACATTTACTAGCTCTGTAACTTTGAAAACTGCATTAATTTCCTAGGGCTGTTGTAATAATATACCATAAAATGGATAACTTAAAACAACAGAAATTTATTTTGTCATTGTTCTTGAAGGTAGAAGTCAAAAAACTAAGTTGTCAGTAGGGCCATGCTCTAAGCTCTTTCTTACGCTCTAGGTAGAATGCTTCCTTGCCTCTTTCTAGCTTTTGATGATGGCTGTCCATTCTTGGTGTTCCTTGGCTTATGGCTGTATCACTTCAGTTTCTGCCTCTGTCATCACATGGCATTCTCCCTGTGTACTGTGCCTACATCCAAATTCCTCTCTTCTTATAAATACAGCAGCCATATTGGGGTAAAAGCCACCTCTACTCCAGTGTGACTTCATTTTAACTTAATTACCTCTGCAATGACCCTCTTTCCAAATAAGTTCACCTTCTCAGCTACTGGGTTTTAGGTCGTTACCATACATTTTTAAATTTTGGACATAATTCAACCTGTTATGAACATGTTACATAATGTGTCAGCCTCTCAGGTGCCTCATCTGTAAAGTGGGAATGATTATTATCAACATGATGAGATTAAGTGAATTATATATAAAATTCTTTGGTGAGCACCTGTCAGCTGTTTAATTGTTATTACTGTTATTACCATTATATACACATATGCATACATAACTGTAACAGAAACATTATCAGTTCTTCCTTCTGGGAGGACAGAGATAGTGAAGGCTATCAATAATTTAAATTTTTTTTTATTAAATATTAAGTATATAACATTGTAATTAACAATAAGTTCTTAATGTCATAATTTTGAATTGATATACACACATTTTTACTTAGTTATACTAAAACTATGCATCTATAAAGTGAAACCCTGGTATTTAACAACCTAAGGAGAGAATAGGGATTTTGAATATTTAAGTATGTTACACATACAGATAGGAATTCTGAGAGCTTTAGAAAATGTCAAGTTGATATGCATTGATTAAAAATTATTGATGTAGCTCTTGACAAAACAAGTTTAGCAGCACTTGTTAAAACTCATAAAATGTGTAATAAAACTAAGTAACAATTATGTAAATATGCCTTCACTTTAGTCTACTCAAGAACATTGTAAAATAATATCTAGCATCTCTGAATTTCAAATAATATATGTTTTCAAATTAGGTCTCTTCTTTCTACCCATTTTAACAACAAACTTACCTGCTGTTCTAGAAAAAAGAACTCTTACTTTCCATAAAGAGAATTTTCTTAACAAAACGTATATATTGCCTTACCAATCAATAAATGTTAACTTAAATGCTACTACGTCTCAAGTATTTCACTTTGGTTTTAGATCATACCATTATTTAATAGAGAAAATCACTATTCCCCACACTAAAGATGGTCACTATTCACACATGCCTTAAAACTGAAATATAAAGATATCGAAAAATAGAAACATTCATTCACATTCCCAGCAGAAATAATTATGTATATCAAGATGGAATTTGTAACCTATATATTTTGAAAGATTGTGATTCAAATAATCATTTTATATGATTCAAGTATGTTAAAGGAAAAACACATTTAAATGGTTTTTGACTACAATATGATTTTGCCAGATAAAGTTATGTAGAGAAAATGTTTACCTGATGGTGGATGGTGTGTTTTATCAATATTTGGAGAATTAGTGGCATTCAGGTCTAATGTATTCAGGTGCCTTTCTTTAGTACCACTGGAAGAGCTGTTTTAACAAATGAATTTAGATAATGAGAACCAAATATGTAAGGAGGAATAAATCAATATTCCATTTACTCAACAGTTATTTCAGTATTTATACATATATCAAAGTATATACAATCAAAATTTTAAGTAAAATATTGCTTTGACGTATGAGACATACCTTCTCACAAAATTACTGGATTCAAGTTCAGGTAAAAGTGTCCTGATTTATGAATCTATTTCTTGTCTTCTTTCAGGACACTTAATTCTGATTTGCCTTTGATCATCTGAGTCATATGCCAAGCCACTACCACACTCACTCATGTTCAGGTTAATGTATAATGTACAAATAATATATTTACATAGTATACACTGTGTTAACTATTAAGATCTCCATGGGTTTAATGAATGGTAAAGTCCAGAGCACAAAGTTTTATTATAATATTTTATAGCCTGATATTTTTTTAAAATTTTTTTGATTCAGTTCTTTAAGCAGTGTAATAGCTGCCTATGAATGTGTTACTCTTTAAGTATCTTGAAATAGTATACCATGCCAAAAAATAAGAACTTAATGAGAAAATAAGAATATAAATAGGAGTAAAATGTCAAAGAATCTTTCTACATTATCAAGCAAATGAATAAAACCCTTCTTTAATGCAGGTATTTGTCCTTGCTACTATGTGTACGCTAAAAAGAAATGAGGCAACTTCATGGACTACTGGACAGTTCAATCAAGCTAATGATTTTTTGAAATTTCAAATGTGGTATCTTTTATTTAGACTAGAGGAGATACAGAACCACATGAGAAATGAATTCTGATCTAATTTTGCTGTGGTTTATATCAGTTATATCCCAAATGTTCCAAGATTATTTCTCAAGAATTTGATTTTATATTTTCTTCACACATATTTAACAATAAACCTAATGTTTCCATTGGTTTGGAGTATTCAAAAGCAATACTGAATCTCTCAGGAAATCTCATTAATGAGGGCCACCGTAAAAAATAAGTGAGATTTGTGTGGGTTGTTCCTACTCTATTTCCTTTCAGTTACCAGTTTGGCAAGTGTGAAAAAATGGATGGATTTTAGAGAATGACTTAAGATGATAGTAACTTAATCAAGTGGAGACTCCAATGTTGACTACGTTCGTTTCTTAATCTATACTAAATTTGGCACAGAATTGGCATGAGGTAGGATGTAAAAAATGTAGGGAGTAAAAAAAAAAATTTTTTTAAATAAGGATAAGCATTCACTGTAACTGTTATTTTCCCAACGTAAAATTGCCTTTTTAAAAATTTAGTTTACATTGATATGTAGTATTATGGCATGATGTTCTGTAATTTGCATATCTATAGGTTTTACATTTTAGTCTTGCTGTGTTTTCTTTTTTAATCATATGTACATATATTTGAATATTTTATCTTTTTTTATTAAGGTAGATTATTTATATATTCATTTAAAATATATTTACTGATTACTCACTATGTGCTAGTCACTGTTTTTATTGCTGGAGTTATGGGGACCTGACTTTATGGAACTTAAGTTCTTGTGCTAACAGAATAAAATAAAGAAAGGAAATAAATAATACTTCATGTAATGGTCAGTGATGTGAAGGAAAACAGATCGGAATTGATAATGAGGAATGTGTGCAGAAGGCCAGATGTTTCCGATAGAAATCACTAATATCTTCTCTGCGGAGGTGACATTTAAACAAAAACAATCGTTGAATAGCTATAAGGAAACCATTTCATTCTAGAAGGCAGCAAGTATAAAAGCTCTGGGGTGGAAATAAGCTTGGAGTTTTCAGGGAAGAAATAGAAGCTGTTTTGGCAGTAGCTATAGCATGTAGGAGAGATACTTTTGAAGAGGTAGCTAAAGATTCTAGCAATGACTTCGGGAATCTTTGTAAAGGTATGTCTGCATGTGTATCTATGTGTATGGTTTTGTAAGATGTTAATCTAATGTGGCATGAAGGCATTAGAGGATTTTGATCAAAAACATGATAAATTCTGCACAATATGACATCACACAAGTTGTTTCAGAGAACAGACTATAAGGAAAATAAAGTGGCACCAGGGAAATGAGTGATAACGGAATTGGAATAAAAGGTAAACAGACTCGTTCAGGTCAGGGATGCTGATACCTTGGGATTGAGTTTGGTATTGAAGATGGTGATAAATTTTTAAATTGGGGAAATGATTTTTAGTAGAACTGACAGGATGAGCCAATGAATTGCGAGGTGTGAGTTGAAAAAAGAAATCAAGGATGACTTCAAGGTTTAAGTTTGTGTATCAAGGTGAATAAAAATGTTATCACTAAGAAGGGAGGAACTAGAGAAAGAAGTTTGAGAGTATAAGTATCATGCAGTCAATCTTGGATACGTTAATTTTTTAATGCTTGTTAAATAGCCAATGGAGATGTTGCTCAGTAGATAATTGGATAGTCTAGAGTTAAAGAGGATTGCAGGAGCTAGTTATGTAGATTTGAAAGTCTTTAATCCCTAGATGGCATTAAAAATCTTGGGATTGAATGAGATGACAAAGAGTTACATCTTGGAACACCCCAACTACAAGCAACCATGCACTCTTTTCTTTGTCCATTGGCTGCTATTGCCCATCTTCAACAAAATTCCCAATACTGTATATTCTCATCAAGTACCTTTCTCTTTTGCTCCTCCTTAATTCATTTGGCTGTCCATGGATGATACTGCTCTCTTTCAGGCTTTTCAGGTGGTGGTTGCTTTTCTTCATATGTCACAAGTTTCTGCATGAAAATAAGCTTTCATTTATCTGGGATAAATGTTCAAGAGAATAATTACTGGGTGTTATGGTAACTCTGCATTTATTTTTAAAAGGAACTGCCACTACTTTTCAGAGTGACAAACTATGTTACATTCCGATCAGCAATGAATAACAGATCCAGTTTCTTCACTTTCTCACCAGCCTGTAGTGTTATTGCTGTTTTTTATTGTAGTCATTCTGTTAGGTTTGTAGTGATACCTCATTGTGATTTTATTTGCATTTCTCTACTGGCTAATATTCAACATTTTTGGGCATTCTTTTTTTAAACATTATTATTAAACAAGTATTATTGAAGTGTAGTTGATATACAATGTTGTATTACTTTCAGAGGTACAACATAGCAATTCAGCACTTCTATACATTACTCAGTGCCAACCACAGTAAGTATAGTGAAGTTGTTACCATAAATTTATATGTGCTTTGTTGGCCAAACATAAATACTCCTATGCAAAATGTCTGTGTGTATTGTCTGTCCATATTCTAACTGAATTTTTGTGTTTTAAATGTTAAGCTGGGAGATTTCTTTATATATTCTAGATAATGGTCTGCTGTGGTCTGAATGTTTTTGTTCTCCCAAAATTCATGTGTTGAATCCTAATCTTTGAGGTGATGGTATTAGGAGGTAGGGCCTTTGGAGGGGATTAGGTCATGAGAGCCTAAGCATAGGCATACTTTTAACATAATCTAGTCCTGTTGGAGAGAGGTTCCCCCCTCCTTCTGGGACCTAGTCAATGCCAACAGCCTTCTGTTCATGTCACTTGGTAAATTAATCAGAATACTGTTCCTCAGTGTTGAATATGATGGTTCCAGAATTCAAAGAGGTCTACAGAAAAATCCACTTCTTATTTGGAACGGGTGCACATTATAATAATTTGTTCAGTACTTTGAAGGGGATAAGTTACATGTCCCAAATCACTGTGCCTCTAAAGATTCCTCCTGATGTTATAGTGATTCTTGAATCTTCTTAGGGGTTATATCCTATCCTCTGGGACCATGTGTCCTAGTAGGCCCTTCCATCATATTTGACACTTCTTTCTTATCCATACAGAATAACATTATATCATCAATTTAATGGACCAATGTGGTATTCTGGAGGATGTACAGAAACTCTAGATCCCTTTGGACTATGCTATTCCAGAAAGAAAAAGAAATAACATTTCCCAGGGGCAAAAATATAAATCTATACTCTTATTTATCCCAAATGAATCCAAAATGTTTCTGTAACTCCTTCCCGATAGTGATGGGAAATAACATTGCCCTGCTCAATGACCACTTACCCATATTTCTGACACCCCATCTTAATTTGCTAAAGATGAAAGTGGACTATTAATTGGATGTTAGAGGATATTTCTAATTTTTGTACAACTGAGAATTGTGAATTAAAGAGGGATATAATAGGGAGCATCATCCATTTTTAAGGGTGACACAACTCTCTCCATTCCCATTAGGATATATTATAATTATTTAAAGTATACCCTTGGCTGGCATGATGGATAATTCCAGAGTCTTCTATTTGGTGTCTGTTATTACAATAGCTGTTAACCCACAGATCAAGGATTCAATATGAGGATTCTGCCAAGCATCAAATATGCTCATTCCAATAATATAGCTTTCACATTTTTCTGAACAATGTGTTTCCTTCTCACACCAATTGTCGTAACAGTATTATTTGGTGCAGGCCATTTTATTCATAAAGTTTCTAGTTATGAGTTAGCTCTATCTCCTGGTGTATATATGTTTGTGTTGATAACTATTTCATGGACGAATTCACCCACATCACTAAATTTTTCCTTATCTAACATTATGGTCCACTCTGACTCACCCTCAGGATCAAGTGCTACACATGATCTCCCAGCTCCTGAGTGTACACTGGCTAAGTCTGCAGCCTCATTGTGGGGTAGTCCTTTCCCTCCTTTACTTGGTCCAGCATTTCTGCAGTCTTGTTTTAGTGTGATCTAATCAAAGTTGCTGGTCAGAAAGAGAGACAGGAGTAGATCTGGAAGGAGTGTGTATTTCCTTGCAAGGCACAGACAGTTGTGGGGATGGGCTGATAGCTTCTCTTTTAAGGAAAAGCAGGTCATTTCTGTGAGAATAAATGGTTTAGAAAAGTACTGTCTCAAAGTTTTTCAATCATGAACCTAGATTTCTCAATTCCACGTCTCATAGATGCAGTCCATCCCAACAAGGGTCAAAACAAACTAAGGCAAAACCTTGGTATAACTGGTTCGAAGTGGCTGAGAATTAATCCTTTTCTGGAGCTATGCTATTCCTATAAATAAGTCTTGTTCCTCATACTCTTAATATTTCTGTGAATCCAGCAAGAGATGACTATCATTATAAGATGCCACAATAGCTTCCTGACTTTCACACTTGTCTTAAGTTTGTTAATATTCATCATTGATCTTTTTTATTGTCTTTCTCCAATGCATTAATGACACCCTGCATGGGGCATCTAACCACTGCTCTCATAATAGTGCACCTACCATACTTTCTTCCACCTTCCATTAATGTCCCATACCAATTTGCCATCTGTGATTTTTTTTCACAATTGCATTGATCTTTTGGGTTATAAGTTTTGATTTACCACTACAATTAATGGGATCCATATTTCCAGCATGTTTGGTAGGTGATCCAGCTCCAAATTTCCAACTGAGGTCTGTTCTTTTGAGCTACTGTTGGAAACAGTTATAATAGACCAGTTTCCTAGGAAATCGATTTTGGAATAGAGATTTTTGAATAGGAACTTTTTGGAGTTTACCCTTACGATCAACACATGCATAAGATTAGAAAAAAGAAGAACAGGGCAAAATGAAGTTTGAACTGCAGTGCAGTTACAACAAAGGCTTCAACAAATCCTACCGACAGCTCTGGAACTGGGATGACCCTTCTGGATCATCCTTTCTAAAGGCAGGGAGACTGGCATGTATACCACTATGAATATCAGTTTAGATAGGGCTGAACCCTCGTCAGGACTTTGACTGTGGGAAGAGGCACTTTACTAGGCGGAGGGCAATTTCCAGAAAGGGATTTACCTGAGAGTCCTCAATTTCCAAAACTCTATCAGCAGCTGGGAGAAAAAGTGTCTCAGAATTGAAGTGTGGATTTTCTAAATGAACCATTGCATTCACTTCCCCTATCAATGTCCAGATTCCTTGCACCTAATTGTTAAAGATTTAGCATCTTTCTCTCTACTGTTAGCGCAGGCATTGTTCTTGGTTATTTCAGCAACTACATTAACAATCTACTTGTCAGACAAGATGGCTTATGCTGTACCAGCAATATGTCCCAGATCTTAGTGGCTTAAATAATTTGGATAAATTTCTTATTTGTTATGCATGTCCAAAATGGATTGTTAAAGTGCTTTTCTCATTTTAATCATTTAAGGGCCTCAACTGAAGGAGAATAGTTTTACTTGGTATTAGGTTGTTATAACAATCAATTGTTCATTGATTCTTAAAGCTTCCACTTTGAAATGCAATCTGTTATTTTTCCTTGTTATTCATTGAACAAAGCAGCTTTCATGGACTCACAGATCTTAATAGGAGCCTGAAATGAATTTCTATTATGTACCCAGGAACCATAATAACCATTTGATCCCTTAATAGTCCTAATGACTAAAACAATATTTAACACCTATGAGGCTAGGGTCTAGTCTCCTAGTTTCTTTATCTTTTTATTTCTAATAATTTGTTATCTTTCCTAGTTTAGCCACTCTCTACTGTGGTAATTATGCAAGATCTTTTTATCACTAGTAATTTTAATTCCATAAATTTAATTATATTTCCTTAACTAATTTCATAAATTATTTTAATTTCTAGTAATTGCATCACCTCCAAAATTTTGATTTTGTTTTCCTTTCACACTACAACATCCTGTCTTTAAATTTTACATATTCTAGTACAGATATTTCAGCATTCATATATCCTCTCAGGATTTTCAGATCATTCACTCTAACTTCTTACCCAACTTCACTGAAATCTTCTAGGAAACCCCACCTACATTAGTTCTGTAAAAGGGAAGCTGAGGTTATTGTGGAAAATGACAACAACAAAAAAGAACATTCAGAGTTTTTCAGATTTTAAAATATAACTACAAATTTTAAGTGCTTACTAATAAATGAAACTGTAAAACAGATATACTTCTATACAATAAATATGTAAACAAATTTAATCATCACAAATGCATTGTGATGAAGTTATTATTATCACAAATATACAGAAAGGATTTCTATACAGGCATAGGGATATTAAGTAACTTGTTTCAGATAGTAGTGAATGGAAAAAACAAGATAAAAACACAAGCAATTTCCTTCCAAAGTGAATTTGTCTAATATCTAATTCTTGATTAATAATGTTTCTGTAATAAATTCACACTCACTTCTCACATTCCATTTTTTAAAAAATTCTACAATATCTGCTGCCTTCTCTCAATTTCAACCAATTACTTCCTCCTATTTCACCAAGAAAATAGTTGTAATCATGGGAGAACAAATTCATATTATCAAACCTAACCAAAGTATACAGTCTATTTACTTCAATACCTATAATGTGTCACCTGTATTCTTATGATTTTTTTAACCTATCTATATCTATCTAATCCTTTCATTGGTGAAATTTTCTCACTCTCTATACAGAATTCGTGGAGTTTCTTGCTGCTTTTCCCTCCATCCTTTACAGTGAAATTGTTTTTTATTTTACTAGATTAGTCCCTTAACTCTACTAGATCAATCCTTTTAAGCTTAAATCTGTACCCTAATATATCACATTAAAGGAAAAGGACACAAACATTTATCTTGATGGTCTATCCTTATACAGCTACCGCATTATTTCTCTGCTCCAATTTTCAGCGAATATATTAGAACAGTTTTCTAAACATATTACTTCATTGTCTTAATATCCCAGTAAGGAAAAGCAAGAGCTAAGATGATTGTTCCTACATATTTTGATGAGGAAAAGAGATTTTGTTTTCAGGACTAATAATAAATATTTTTATGGCTAACTAAGTACAAACATTTTTCATTCAATAATTGTAAAATTACCTACAGTACTACAAGCACAATAATAGCATCTTTCCATAATCAACATTATGTATTTAAGAACATGATTCAGAATATCATTCATTATATTCAGATAACATACATTTAAAAAACCATTATGTTCTCTATTCAAAGTGCTTTTTATACGTTTCCTTAATGGAGAGATCCTATCTTCTACATACTGGTGTAATGATTTTGTTAAATTAACATTTGTTAAGTAAAGCATAGGGTGGCAGTTGGTGAGCCAAAGTTCAACAGAAGACCACAAGATAAATAGAAACAGATAAATTTTATTACTTTTAAGTCCTGAAGGAGTTATATGGCTCGACTTGAGGGGCTACCCAGGAAGGTCAGGGCAGGGTAAAGGCAGAGCAAGTGGCAGGACATGAGGCAAATGCATTTATTAGGGCCTGTTGGTGGAGCGCTTTGGGGTTCCCGGACTAGGGACAGATTATTCAATGCAAATCAAAAGAATGAGGTTTTGGTAAACTCCATAGGGATCTAATCTGAGAAGTGCACAAAGGAAAGGCTCTGGCAAGCTGGGAAGACTGTTGATCACAAGGGCTTTTGGAGAAATCATACCAGCAGTTTACATTTGCTTGTGACTTTTTGGGCAGCTCTCTAGGGCATGTGCTTGCATGAGGGGCTAGTGCTGAAATAAGGTCCCTGTATGCAGCTTAGCCAAATAAAATGGATGCTTAGATAGCAAGAGAAGCTTGGATAAACGTTAAACAATTGGAAAGACAGGTAAAGCTAATTTTTTGAGGAACATTAATTGTAACAGAGATAACTGACACAAAATAAGCCCACATTTTCAAAAGGGAGTGAACTGTTTTCTAGATTAATTCCATAAAGCAAGCAATCAGCAGTTATAGAACTCATTGGAAGAAAGATAAATCGTGATCAAAATCAACCACATAAGGCTGTTCACCAAAAGGAATTTCTGGCTTTTGTATATGTACAGACAATAAGGTTAATAGGGCCATCAATCTTAGAAATAATATATTAGCATCTTAGAATGATTGATACTACTAGTATTCAACCCAAGGGAACATGAATCCAAGGTGTCTAGAGGAAAGACAATTATTTTTTTATACAATGTAGTATTGGAGCTATTTATATGTTGAGCAGGAACTCCAAGTTGAAAAATCTTATTGTATAGTACTGTTCAAAGTAATGCATAGAAATATTGGCCCAGTTTATATTTCTGAACATGGTGGCACGGTAATTCCCAATTTAAGAACACATATGGATATATTCATATATAGATAACTGGATTAAATCAACCCTACTTTAAAAATGCAGTCCAGATTATAATCATCAGAAAAGGATAAACAAACAAAGCAGTGCCTTTTTTAGTCTGTGCTGTTAAAGAAGCACATTCATGTCTGTGTATGTTATAAATGATGGAATTTAAAATCAGACACAACTTAACCCAATATTTAAAATGAACAATTTTTTGAACCTCAAATATTGAACTAAAAAAGGGTGCAGTATTTTTAGCCAATTGGAGTCAATCCCGCATTAAGAAAGATAAATGTAGCATTGAAAATAGAACAGTGCTATACTAAGCTGTGAAAACTGAAGCACATGCTTGCCATTTTTTTAATTGGCTTATTTTCATCTTTCTAGTGAATCATTTTAAACTTTTAATGGATTTAATATCTGATTCTCGTGGAAGGAAGACTGCTAAAACTTCAGTTTTACATAATTACATAGTTTTACATAATTTACAAATTATATCTATAAATGTTATAAAGCCATTCTATCCACCCAACTCCTTATGTTATATGCTACTTATTGAGCACTTTATCTGGACTGCTTTTGATTGATTCAAACAGTTGAAACTTATCTTTTCTGTGAAATCCTAATTTTTTTGGGAATGAAAATCTAATCATCCTTTCATCATAATTCTAAAACAAATAAATGTTTTTTAAGCACATGCTCAAAGCCAGGTTCTGAATTAGTTGCTAGGGATACAAGGCTAAAGAGAGGTATAAGTTTTACCTTTACAGATATAAACAAGTGTAATACAATATATTCAATATTATTGCTGAACTGTAGTCCTATAGGAGGGGAATCAGATAAAGTAATAATGCGTATGATATTTTAGAGGGATCTCTAAGGATGCATTAAGATATATGACAATAAAAGACTGAAACTTTTTGTTATCTTTTATAATATTCAAAATGGAATTACTCATTATTCCTCACAAAATACACATTGATGGACAAAATATCTTTGTTATGAAGTTGTGGCTATGGGTGGCTCAGTCAGTTAAGCGTCTGTCTTCAGCTCTGCTCATGATCACAGGGTCCTGATATGGAGCCCCCTGTTGGACTCCCTGTTCAGTGGGGAGTCTGCTTCTCCCTCTCCCTCTTCCTCTGCCTTCACCCTGCTCATGCTCTCTCTCTCTCAAATAAAGTCTTTCAAAATAAATAAATAAAGTTGTGGCGAAGAGGAGGATATCGTAATTTTCACAATTTTTGCCTGTTTGCCAACAGCCTTTTAACATTACAAAGCTATAAGTCATACTCATGTATACAACCATAGCTTCTTATACATTTCTGTATACACATATTACCCTTTAGCTATTCTTCTCTTAAATAGCAATAGAGTATGGTTAAAATATGATATGAAATAAAATGCAAGCCACAAGTACCTTTATAAGTTATTCTAAAAAGTTTTAGAAGATTTTTTTAATGAGAAATCATTGTTAGCTAAATACCCAAAGAGTTTATGAAAATTTATGTTGGCCAGAGAAGATAAAATAAACTTTTTCTTTTTTTATAAAATGTGATTCCTCATACATTTGTTGAATGCATATTCTATTTATAGAGATAAGGCAACAATTGAATAAACAATGCCTACACAGCAAGTTAAAAATATTAGATTTGGAAATAACTTTCAAGTGTTCTCCAGCTGTAATTATTTAACTTTTAAAAAGCTGATCTAGTTTTTATTATGTTTTTAATTTAAGACATTCAGTGTAAATTTTATTTCTAAATGATCATGCATACTTACATCTTTATTGCTTCCGAAAAAGTTTTAATACTATTCATGATTATAGGTTTTGCGTTCTCAAATAAATATGAATTGACTTAAATGCATAACTGAAAATCTGCTGTTATTATTTCGATGGTCATTTATGCTAGCAGAATAAATGGTTTCTTGATATACATTGCTCTTCTAGTAAATATTATTCAATTTATATTTTAATTGACTTTAAGAGGAGCACCTTGAAAAAGTTACATTATTGACTCAGAAGTATATTTCCAAAGCATTAAATAATACTTGATGATTTTATCTATTAATAGGTTCTGCATTTCTTATTTTTATTTTAAGAAATAATTATATAGATGAATAATTAAAAATTCTTCATTGGTGTAGTTGATTTTTTGTCTGTAGAACTTTACTGGTGTTATGGATACTTCCATGTTATACTGAAAATCCATATCTTTTTTCAATTGGACACCCTGTGAGGATGGATCGAGATGCTCTATCACTGCAGGAAAATATGACACACAACAAAACACAGGGTCAGTTCAAGGCAGGGAATGGAAAGAAATTGATGAAGGAAAGCAAAGATATTTTGTAATGGCTTAGAAAGAAAGTACAAAAGCAAGGAATATGGTCAGGTCGCATAGTGCAGAGGCTTCATGGAGAAATGCTACCTTCGAAGTCAGACATACGGAATTTGAAAACTGATCTCTAAGATTCTGTTCAAAGAGATATGCAAATAACCTTTGATTTCTCATTAAAAATAATGTATAATACTTACTATTGAATGAAATAATGCCTGAGCTATACCTTGCACTGTGATAGATGCATACTAGGTCCTCAATAAATGTTACTTATATCCATGTCTTTAGTTGATGGTGTTGTGATCTGCAACAGTTAAAAACAGTTCATATGATTAAAAAACAGGATTACTAAGAAGAAGAGAGAAGATAAGAGTAATCTAGAATAGGAGATTTCAAAATTTAGGAGTGTAAAAATAAAAATAATTGTGATACTTACTCAAATGGCCCAAACTCAGAGATTCAGCTTCAGCTGGCTTAGAGCAATGCTATAGGTATTTGTGTTTTTATTAGGTCATCAAGTGATTTTATGATGAGAAAAATTGAAGTTCCGTGGCCATTGCAGCTCAGGCTTCCTTGTACCTTATGTGAAAGAAGAGCTTATTATGTACAACAATCTAATATTTCAATATTTCTCAATCATTTCTCTTAAACTTGAAAAATGGACACTTTTAAAAAGGATTTTATTTATTTATTTATTTATCTATCTATTTATTTGTTTAGAGAGTACACAGGCACGTGTGCCAGTTGGGGGAGGGGCAGAGGGAGAGGGAGAGAGAGACTCTCAGGCTGGCTCTGCGCTGAGCAGGGAACATCATCGGGTTCTCTCTCACAACCCTGAGAAAATCACCTGAATTGAAACTGAGAGCTGGATGCTCAACGGACTGAACCACCCAGGTGCCCTGAAAAATAGACACATTTAAAATAAATACATTCTAAGGGGCTCCCACTTCTGTCCAAGATGCAATATCAGTGACCTGATTTACCCACCTATCTGAAGCATCCAAAAAACCTTGAGTATATATATCTGTATCTCTGTCTTTTTCTATTATTTATACCATCCATATCATCTATTTCTATCTTTGTCTATGTCACCTTTATGAACATATGCAATGGTTTTCAAGACACCAGATGACAATGAGTAATGTTTACTGACTGATAGGAAACAAACAAGATACTTTTTTTCACTAACTGCCTTGGGAGAAGTCCCATGCTGGGGTAGAGAAGGGGAAAGCAAGGCAAGAGTCCAGAGAACTCCGTGAGTTGAGGTGAGGAGACAGAGCTGAAGGTTCATAAAGAAAAATGGGGCTGAGAATTACAACACAGATTACTGGAAAGGGGAGATCTTCACAAAGAGAGAACTCTGAATATCCAAATAGAACCTGAATACTGATAAGCCCAAATGTTTGAGAAAACTATCCAAAGCTGAGTTAAAAATAAAATCCGAAAAGGTTAGAGAACAGTGCCCAGTGTTCATACAAGGCTAAGAAACTATCTATTCCCACCAGCTAGACCAGACAAACTTAATAATTTATATGATATTGGATAGAATACTCGGGATAATTTTCCTCAGAAATCAGGAATAAAGTGCCCTATACAGATCACTCTTCTAGACACACCAAGAAAATCATAAAATCATAATGAACCTGAACACTCAAACTCTAAATTAATTATATCCCAGAACAAACCTCACAGATATTTACAGAAAAAATTATATGTGGAACCTAACATGGTAAAATCCACAATTCTCATACAACTTTTTATTTATTCAAATATCTGCCAACACTTTGTTCATACAGTAATATACATGGTATCATGTAGACCTTGCTTGATGCAGTCAAGTAAATTATCAAGTGCTCTTTCTTTACTTTTTTTTGTATATATCGTTAGTTCACAAATTTGTGTGCATTGTGTGAATTTGATTATAAATATACTACACACTGGTATCTCAGAGATATAGATAGTCCCCCTGTGGTTATCTGGATAAGTATTCACAATATATGTGAACATTGCCATCTAAATCAAAGCACATTTGGGCCCCTACATTTAAAAATACGATAATTGTGGAAAATATTTAAGCAAGAATTTACAACAGTCAGGAAGTGTTTTCTAGTAGATGGAATTGTATAAGCCACTTTTGAGGACATAATGTGATTATAGTGAAAGATGATGACGCTTCATCTAAGAAACTAGCAATAGAGAAAATATAAGTGTTTAAGACAGTTTATGGCTGTGATATTTAGAGTAAGTGGCATAAAGAGAAATTATTATTTCAGAAGTGAAGGTGATAAGCTCTTCCTTATCCAAAAGAAAATCATACAATGATCATTGTCTTCCCAATTTGTTCCCAAAGATATTTTGAATGAAAATTTAAATTGTCAACGCAAATCTTCTTAGTTAATTTTACTTTGTACAATATCTAGGGAAGTATGGAAAACTGTATTTTTACATGAAATATTATATGTATGCAAATCCTTAAATTGCACAGAAACAAGAAACGATCATGACCTGAATAGGGTATGAAAAACACTAAATGGACAGATAACAATGTATTGGTTGTTATGACAAAGGTTGTAATCTAAAACAATGCTGGGATGATTGAGACTGTGTATGTTGAGATATATGTGAGAAAAGAATATAGTGTCATTAAGGACTATTTGAAACATAAGAGAGGAAACTGAACAGCCTAGTAGTGTTGGGAGGAGGAATATTTAATGAAATAAAATAAGCAATCATAATAATAGTGTTATCAAATTTCACAGAATATTTTAACCCTAAGTTCAGCATAATGGGTTAAATTTAATGAGCATCAAAACATATAGGTCAATTAGCCTATATGATATTGCCATGAAGTCTCTTTGAGCAAATCCAGTATTTAAAATAAGGACTTTATGCACTTAGTGCATAGTATCTTAATATGTTATGTTAAGTTACATACTTGATAAATTTTGATAATTTATATATATCTGTATCTATATATCTGTTGATATTGACATTGATGAGAAGTAAGATTATGCTAAGTATTTTAACCAAATGATGAGCAAGTTTTGACTGAAATGCTGAAGAATTTAGAATTGTTCATTCAAGCAATATAAAATATTCTAGTTTCTATAGTGAGATAACATAAAGATGATGCTTAAAGAAGGTTAAATGTTTTAACAGGTAATATTTAGAAACTTGCATTACCGATCCAGTGAGGCATATTTCTTTCTTTTCCCATTTAATCCACTAATTCTTTCTGTAAAAGGAAAGAATTTACATAGAATATATGTTCTTCCTGCTGAATTTAAAGTTTTTTGAACCGCAGGAAAGCAGTGCACTTTTTAGATGACCCTGATAATTGGCTCATGTAGTGACTCGTTCAGTGATATGCATGCTGTGAAATCCCTATTTCTTAGAGTAACAACAGATAAACAGAGGCTCCAGGTATCTGGTATATCAAGAAGATTAAATATTTGCAAAGCTCAATAGAAACTATAGGGTTTTTGATAAATTTGTATACACATGTGTGTTTGTGTGTGTATTTAGTTTGTTAAGAATCTTCAAACAAGCACACATATACAGCAAAGTTCATAGCTTAAAATTGGTTTTAAAAATCTATGTTATTTCTTGGATTTCCTGTATGCCTATTCATGACTAACTTGAAGTTGCTGAGGTAGCACTATTTATCAACAAGTCCAATATGTTTTCTTCCAGTTGCACTATAATGTTGATCTCATTTGGACTGATTGCTAATTCATCCAACGCATTATGCTGACTTTTGTAAAATGATCATTACTTCATATTACCAATGAATTTAAAAACGTTCTAAAAGGCAGTCTTTTGAAATGTGTTAGTTTTAAAAGTTATTTATGGCATTGATTTACAGACAGCTGTGTGTTCAAATGTGTTTATGATCACAACACATTTCTCATAAAACAATGTGTAATATTGCTGATTAAGTAACCATTTAAATATGTTGTTTGTAGTGTCCCTAACTGTACCAGTCATTGAAGAATTCTCATAAAAGTCTCTTACAGCACATCAATTTAATTATCACATATTGATCAAGTCAGTCTCCTTTGGAATTAAAATCTATTCTATGTGCAAAACAGTTATAATATAAAAATGTGTTATAAGTGATGCCTTAAAGAGCAACTCCAAAAGGGTCATATTAGGACCCTGTTAAATATTTGCTTGAATTATTTTTCAAAATATGATAGAAGGTTATGTAAATGTCCCAAAATGTTTTTAAAAAGTTATTTTTTTTCCAAAGACCTTTTATCAAAAACTAGATTCCAGTTTGAATGTTGAGTGGGATTTAGTAATGGAGAAGAAAAAGAGGGTTTTTTTTTTTTTTAACTGAAGCAGCATTCTAGGTAAAAGCTCAGGAGTGGGAAATAATATCAGGGTCTTTGTAGTAAATACTGGCAAAACCAACATAGCTAAAAGTGGGGTGAAATGAGTATAGGGAAGTAGATATGGAGTATAAGATGGATAATAAATAGCCAATATATTCAAATGGCAGAGTATGTACTTCTAACATTATTTTATGACTGTGAAAGGTAATTTGATTATTTGAAATGAGAAAATAAAATAATTGGAACTCTAACCATAGTCTGAAAAATGGACTGATGGATGAACAAAGACAGCCAGAATACCACACACAGTTACTTATCACACCAAACTTGCTTTCACCCAGAATTTTTATTTTATCTATCTTAAGTTGGCCATTATGAGACATATGCAGATATAATACTGTTGAGGGGGTTTTAGGAATTCTGAGGCTGTTTGTGTATATTATAGAATTAAATAAATGAAAAAAATGTATTTATATTTTTGGTTCCAGAATTTCCTTGTATGTGAAGGATGTGATGAATGAGGGGAGACAGGGAAAAATCCTGCTACTGTGGAGTAGAATTGGAAGTATCCATATCGATCTATAAACCTGTAAATTGCCTGCTGAAACAACCTAGAAACGATGATAATCTGCTAGTGGTGAACAACCATAGTACACAGATCTTAACTTCTTTTTTTCTTAAAGATTTCATTTATTTATTTGAGAGAGAGTGTGCACAAGAGAGAGCAGGGGAGAGGGGAA
Organism: Ursus maritimus; assembly: GCF_017311325.1. Classification (NCBI taxonomy): domain Eukaryota; kingdom Metazoa; phylum Chordata; class Mammalia; order Carnivora; family Ursidae; genus Ursus; species Ursus maritimus. The sequence goes on from NW_024423344.1 coordinate 54,173,750, forward strand.
AAGCAAGCTCCCCGCTGAGCAGGGAGCCCAAGGCAGGGCTCGATCCCAGGACCCAGAGATCATCACCTGAGCTGAAGGCAGATGCTTAACCGATGGAGCCACCCAGGCGCCCCCACAAATCTTAATTTCTAAGTAAAATTTTTCATGAAAAGGAGAAAGGGGACTTTGGTAAAATGGCTACTTTCAAAATGAGATGGGGAAAATATGTGATAAGCCAACACCTTTTTTTTCAGAAAGTAAGAAAGGTTTTGTGTGTGTGTGTGTAATATGTATATTCATTTAGTATTTTATACTCTCATGGTCACTTATATTAGCTGTTTAAATGTTTATTGAGTTGAAAAAGAAAAAAATAATATATGTATACATATGGTTGGTATACTCCATGTATCATGTTAGGATGGAATCTTGAAACGGAGAATATTTGGTCTTCTCACCTTTTGGGTAGTAGACTCTGGGATTATATCTGTCAATCTTAGACAGTGTTTCATGTTCCTCCAAATCTGCACTCAGTAGCATAAGAACTGACCAGTATGTATTTCCCTGGCTGTTGATCACAGTCATCCAATTAACACCTTATAAGGTCACATGTTCCTTCAAATGATATGTAACATTTTATTTTTATTCACCTTCTCTATTAAAGACAAACTGCTACAGTATTGCAATACAAAATTCCCATATTTAAATCCATATATTACAATGTGTATAGTTGGTGCTGAATGAATAAAATATAACAGTTTCAAAGGAGAATATTCTGAAGGGTCTCCTAGGACAAATGATAAAAGGACCATAACAAGCTAAATTATTCTGCTACTACTTTCATGGTTCGTAACTATCCTTTCTCTTCCATTACGTGTATATTAGAAGTCAACATGTTCTGTTGGGGGGAGAATTATATTTTCTTAAATCTGTGTGATATTCAATATTGTTTCTTTAGGCTTGAATAGACATTCTTTTTCTCCTATTCCACAGGTTATTCCATGTGCCAATAAAATAAAAATTTGGGAAGTCAAATGTTCTTACTTAATTTTTATTATTTTAGGACCCAAGGACCCAGTGCTAATGAGAAATGTATACTGGTACCTGAACATGCTAGTATATCTTAGCTAAACTGGTGCACATGTGCGCACACAACAGAAAGAAGTGGGGTGGGGGGAGAGGGAGAGGAAATGAGTGGAGGCAGAGCTGGAGAATATGAGATGTAAATCTGATCTCTGTATTGCATGACCAGAATACTAAAGATCTGGGCTAACTTGAGTCTGTGAATATTTTAAGGTCTAACCTGCAGATGGGAATTAATTAGACAGGGATAGGCTTAGATTAATCATGTTATAATGATTTTCAGATGGTTAAACTACTTCCATTTTTCAGTCTTATCTCTCTTATATCTTCAAACAAATGGGTGTTTTCTAGGACTACTGGCTATTAACATCCACTTCTCAGATTTAAAAAAAGAGAAAAAAATTATTAGACCTCACTAAACTTCTGACTCTTCTAAATGGAAGGGTTTGTTTTTTAATAAAATATTTTCGTTGCATCATGGAAAGACATATCAAAATAATTAAAATTGAAAATTTTGCTGATTGAAATATATGGTTTTAGAATATCAGGAGTATAACAGTATCAATAAAAAGTATTATATCACTGTTCTTAACAATACCTGTCCCCAGGGGAAATTAGTTAACAAAAGTTCGGTTATTATCATAGCCTAACTGATCTAAGGGAAAGGAAAAAACCCAATTGCAAGCCACTTTAGCCATCCTGTCCTACCTAAGCGGGAAGAAAAAAACTAAGAATCATGTGAAGTTGAATCCAGAGGCATAAGCTTATTAAAAGACTGAGACCATTCTATAGTGCAATAGAATGCTTCCCTCCTGACACATCACCAACACAGAACTAAAGGTCCATGTATAGCAACTTTTTTTACCCACTACACCATGCTCTGCTATCAGGAAAAAAAAGAAATACAAGGTTTACCAAAAGGCAAAGAAACACAATTTGAAGTGACAGAGCAAGCATGAGAACCATACATGACACAGATGTTAAAATTATTAAACTGGATGTTTAAAACAACAGTGATTAAACAGCTATGATTAAAATGCCATGGGCACTCTGATGGATAAAGCATATAGCATGTAAGAACAGATAAGCAACATAAGCAGAGAGATGGAAATTCTAAGAAAAAAACAAAAAGAAATGCTAGAGATAAAAAACACTGCTGTAGAAATGAAGAATGCCTTTCATGGGCTCATCAGGAGACTGGATACAGCTGAGGAAAAAAAAAATCTGATATGGAGGATATATCAGAATCTCCAAATGAAAAAAACAAAGAAAACAAAGACTGAAAAAAATGAAACGCAAGATCCAGCAACTTTTAGACAACTACAAAAGGTGTAACAAATGTATAATGGGATGCCAGAGGAAAAGAAAGAAAGGTACAAAAGACTTATTTGAAACAATTAATTTCCCCAAATTAATCTCAGACATTAAACCACAAATTAAGATAGCGAGAACACTAAACATGAAACATTTTAAACTACATTTTAGCTAAATGAAAATGAGAATATAACTTATAAAAGTTTGTGAGATACATGAAAAACAGTATTTAGAGTGAAATTTATAGCATTTAATGTGTATATGAGAAAACACAGGAAAATCTAAAATCAATCATCTAAGATTCCATCATAGTAAACTGTAAGAACAAATTTAATCTGAACTAAGCAGAAGAAAATTAATAATAAAAATGAAAGCAGAAATAATGAAATGGAAAACAAGAAATAAATAGGGAAAATCTGCAAAACCAAATTGGCACTTTGAAGAGATCAATAAAGTCAATAAGTCTTGAACCAGGCTAACAAAAAAAAGAGAGAGAGAAGACACAGAGAAGACACAAGTTACTAGTATCACAAATGAAAAAGGGTGCATCACTCTACATTCCATTGACATTAAAAAGATAAAAAAAGACATATTGTGAACAATTTTATGCCTACAAGTCTGATAACCTAGGTGAAATCGATCAATTTCTTAAAAGGCACAAAGACATATTGTGAACAACTCTGTGCCTACAAATCTGATAACCTAGGTGAAATAGATCAATTTCTTTTTTTTAAAAGACTTTATTTTTTTTGACACAGAGAGATAGAGCAGAGGCAGGGAAAGCAGGAGAGGGAGAGCAGGCTTACTGCTGAACCGGGAGTCTGTTGCGGGACTGGATCCCAGGACACTGGGATCATGACCTGAGCTGAAGGCAGGGGCTTAACCAACTGAGCCACCCAGGGGCCCCGAAATAAATCAGTTTCTTAAAAGGCACAATCTGCCAAAACTCACACAAGAAGAGACAATTTGAATAGACCTACATCTGCTTAAATAGATTGTATCAGTGATTAAAAATCTTCCAGGACAGCACCAAGTAAAAACGGGTTCATTGGTGAATTCTACCAAACATTTTAGGAGGAAAATATCAATTCTCAACTATCTCTTCCAGAAGATTTAAGCAGAGGGAATACTTACAAACTAGTTCTATTAGAACAGCATTCGCCTATTACCCAAGCCAGACAAATATATTACAAGAAAACTACAGAGCAGTATTTCTTACAAAGGTAGATGCAAAAATTCTCAACAAAATATTAGCAAATTGAATCTGAGTATGTATAAATTACCCACTATGGTCATCTGATATCTCAGGTATATAGGCGGGTTCAACATTTGAAAATCAACTATGTAATCATCATATCAAGCTAAAAAGGAAAAATCATATGATTGTATCAATATAGGCTGAAAGGCATTTGACAGTATCCAACACTCACTCATGACAAACTCTCAGCAACTTATTAAAATATATGAATAACGCTTAAAACTCTACAATAAGAAAACAAACAATTTGATTACAGTTTGGCCAAAGAGTTTGGCAGACCTATCACCAAGTGGCAAATAAGTTCATGAAAAGATGCTCAATATCGTATGCTATCAGGAGAATGCAAATTAAAACAATAAGGTACCATTACACACTACATATATTAGAATGGCCAAAATCTGGAACAGTGTCAACACCAGTTGCTCACAAAGATATGGTGCAACAAGAACGCTCATTCATGGCTTTTAAGAATGCAAAATGGTGTGCTCGCTTCGGCAGCACATATACTAAAATTGGAACGATACAGAGAAGATTAGCATGGCCCCTGCGCAAGGATGACACGCAAATTCGTGAAGCGTTCCATATTTTTACACAACTAATGAATCATCGAACTTTACATAAAAAACCAGGGATGTACTGTATGGTGACTAACATAATATAATAAAAAATCATTATAAAAAAAAAAAGAATGCAAAATGGTACGGCCACTCTGGAAGACCCTAAGGTGCTTTTTTACAAAGCTAAACATACTTTTATCACATAATCCAGCAATTGTACTACTTGGTATTTACTCAAAGGAGTTGAGACTTAGTCCATTCAAAAACCTGCATTTTTTAAATAGTGGCTTTATTCCTATTTGGCCAAGCTTGTAAGCAAGCAAGATATTCTTCACTGGGCCAGCAGATAAACTGTAGTGCATCCAGATAATGGAATATTCTTCCGTGCTAAAAAGAAATGAGCTATCAGGCCAGAAAAAAAACATAAAGGAAACTTAAATGCGTAATACTGAGTGAAAAAAGCCAATATGAAAAGATTACATTCTGTATGATTCCAACTATTATGTGACTTTCTGGAAAAGGCAGAACTATAGGGACAGTTAAAAGATCAGTGGTTGTCAGGGGTTAGGGAGAAGGGAGAAATGACTGGATGGGCCACAGAAGATTTTTGAATCAGTGAAAATGTTTTGTCATAATGATGAATGCATTTTATACATTTGTCCAAACTCGAGAAATGTGCAATACCAAAGTGAACCATTATTTAAACTATGGACTTTTGGTGATAATTATGGGACAATGTAGGTTTATCAGTTGTAACGAATGTACTATTCCAGTGGTGGATGCAGAAAATGGGGGAGAGAATGTATGTGTGGGAGTATATGAGACATTTTTGTACTTTCCCTTCAATTTTGTTGTGAACCTAAAAGTTCTCTAATAAAATAGGTGTTATTTTAAAAAGTATACTAATTAAAAAATTCATTTCATTTCATTACTCATTTCTGAAATATCTTTACTAAATATTCAGTCATTTTTGTACTTACATAATTACGATAAGGGTCTTCAGGGCAAGACAGTTTAAATTGCTTTCAATTTATTAAGGCCAATTAATGAACATAGAAGGAAAGCAATTAATCATAATTAGGCTATTAGCAATTGTGACAAACAGTACAATTTACCTCAAATTATCAAGTAAAGGATAAAAAGAGAGAAGGGGGGAAAGAAAATAATCTAGGACTAATTAATGACAATCAGGATGACTTCTGTTAGTACAGTGATATATTAGCTAGGATATAATTTTATTACATAATAGAGAACAAAATTTGTAGCTTAAACAGAATTGAGTTTATTTTCTCCAATGTAATATCCTGGATTTAACCCGTGATAGGCCTTTTAAGGTGTTAAGAGATGTCCGGAGAGAAATGTGATCTAACACTCTGCCTCCTCCTGTCTTGGTTTTAGTGTGATGTCCACATCTGCATTTTACAATTTTACAAAATGGAACTATGTTAACCATATTCAAGGAACCTGGATAAGAAGGAGAGAGAGAGAGATTTTTATTTCCTTGTTGAAAGCAGCATGGAAATTGTATACATCATTTTTAATATAAATATATCTCATGTATTATTTGAACATACTTATGTTAAAATGTTGGAAGAATATGTTTGTTGTTTATCTGAAATTCTTGCGTTTTATTTGGCCACTGTACTCACATCCCATTAACCAGAATTTAGTAAAAAAATCACCTAGTTTTAAGGAAAACTAAGAGGTGTAAGGTTATCCCAGATGATCTTGCAGCAAAGCTAAAATGCAGGGGTTCTATGATTATAGATATTGAAAACACAAGTATAATTTTTCAAAGTGATATCCCCTAGGACTGATAATGGCCATTTGTAAATTCAGTTTTTCTGTAACAGACTTGAAGGAATTAGTGATAAATGAATGAATCCAGCTGGGAAAATATACCCACAATTGTTTCCAGTTTCCTATTTATAAACACCACTTGCCTCAAAATTTACAGGTTTTTAATCCCTTAACGCTATATGGGACCCAGATCTATGTCATGAAGTCCTCAAGGCTGACAGCCAATGATTTGGGGGCTATTTAAGTCTAGGGGGTTTAACAGGTTTATCTACTCTGTTATTATATTGGGCAAATGGAACACAAATGTTAGATCAGATATTTTAGTTTCTCCAAACTGAGGGCCTCAGAGGGGAGGGGGGTGGGGGAATGGGATAGACCGGTGATGGGTAGTAAGGAGGGCACATATTGCATGGTGCACTGGGTGTTATACGCAACTAATGAATCATCGAGCCTTACATCGGAAACCGGGGATGTACTGTATGGTGACTAACATAATATAATAAAAAAATCATTAAAAAAAAAAGATATTTTAGTTTCTCATCATACTTACTAAAATTTTAGTTCGTGATTCAACTTTGATAGATACTTTATGAGGAACCACAAACTCATCTACTTAAGGAGATCATAATATTAGTTTTAGCCATGCCAATATGAGGCTTAATCATAGAGAGATTAACACTCAAGTTCTTCTCCCCAAAGTCAGCCATGATAGCCCATCTCTCTCCTAAGGCTCAAAACTTTAGTTTTCCAATTCCGTTCTTCCTTTTGTGCCAAATTTCACTTCTGATTCTTCTTAAATTGTTGTAATTGTAATTATGACTGTTATTTTATCATTATTTTTTAAATGTATGACTTCTGGTCTACAGTAAATGTCACATTATTAAATTCATATTATTTGTTTCTGATATCAAATATTTTGTATTCCAGTTCTGTTATTTAACATATTTATTAATTCTCTTAATTAATTTTATTAATATCCACACACGCCTTTTGTATTTTTAAGAGAGAAATTTATTTTAAGACTATTGAACTGTACTAAGTTAAAGAAAAAGTCCTGGATAATACCAAAATATTTTTTTCTTCTTATTAAGATTATTCTATTGATTACCACTCCAGGTATAGGTCATTTAATTATTTGTTAGCCAGCCCTGTCTTTTCCATCTATCAAATCACTTAAAACATACAATTTATGTATTCATTGTTAAATTTCTTGAGAAGTAACACTTATTTAAAATGACAGAATTGAGGGGCACTTGGGTGGCTCAGTTGGTTAAGCATCTGCCTTCCGCTCAGATCATGATCCTTGGTTCCTGGGATGGAGTCCCTTATCAGGCTCCCTGCTCACGGGCAGCCCGCTTCTCCCTTTCCCTTTGCCCCTCCCCCTGCTTGTGTGCTCTCTTTTGCTCTTGCACTCTCTCTCAAATAAATCAAAATCTTAAAAAATAAAAAAAATGACAGAATTGGCAACCCTACATTTTCTCACTTTTTATAACAGGGAAATGTATAACATGCTCAATGTGGCACATTTTCTATCTATAAAAATAATTTGTTTTCTATGATAAATATCACGAGTTAAAACAAGAAGTGTGGTTTCTGTGCTTTCTTTATCTGCCAAAGCTTAATCAAGATTGAGGTCTACATTTAGATTTGACCCCCAAAATTCTTCTTCCCCGAAGTCCTAGATTATCAAATAAAAAAGTATTTTGCCAAGATAACCATAGGAAGGACATTAGAAACACCATTTTGAGGCAGGTAGCAATGAATTTATGTTTTTGACAATGTCAGTCTTCAAGTACATTTGTAATATTTGATTTTGCTATATTTTTCATGTTCGTTAAGACAAATGGGACTGATATGGAAAGAAAATGTTATAGGCTTACATAAAGAATTAAATCATATAACCACAATATTGAGAGTACTAATACAAATTTTATGTCAAGATTTATGTATCTCATCAAGGAAACTTCCCTTTGTCTTTAATAGAATTGGGGAGTTATTCAAAAACAATAAGGAAAATGTAGTCTAAATCAGGCACTAACATACATATAATATTCTTTTTCTAACAGCCAAATTCTTAAACAACACATGGTTTAATTACTTCCTTTATTGTAATTTTAAAAAGTTTATAATAAGTAAAAAATATATACCTGTTCTTAAGATTAACTCTCTCTCTCTAAATATATATATACATGTAACCCACATATATGTATCTTTCAATCTAACCTGATTTTGTTAAAGTGATACCAATACTGAAATTTAGACTGAGCAGATTTTTCATTTCAAGTTCATCATGAGCAATTCTTCATTTTCTGTATTCATTTAATATCTTTTATAGAATCATGTATTGAATATGAGTTTGAGTACTGGCCTCAAGCATCTTGTTGAAATACAGTTCTTTAATCATATACTAAGAGCATTTGTATTATTATATTGTGTATTTCCAAGAAATGTCATTTCTAACATCAGGGAAACATTATGTAACCAAAGAGGGATTTCAGCCAATGCAGAGATGAAATATAACATCATAGAAAAAATTACTAGTAGTAAATATAGGATATCTTACATAGATAAATATGACCTAACTTGTATTTGGGGAATACAACTATTGAGAGCAAACCTTTAAAAGTTATATTACTTTTCTTATATTTTATTTATTAGAAACAAGTCACTATGCCTAGGCCACAGGGAGGAGAGGAAAAGAGAGATTACGAAGTGGCAACACACTTCTCAAAGTGAGGAATAGGTTTGTTATCTGCATGGTGTTGATGATTTCACACATGTCAAGGTCAAAACCTATTAAACTTTACTTAACTATACTTTAAGAATTTGCCAGTTACACCTCAGTACAGCTGGTTCACCAAAAGAAAAATGGAGAGAAAAAGAGACAGAGACACAGAGAAAGGGACTTCTCATTAATTCATCTTTTTCAAACCACATCCCCTGTGATATTGGTAAAAAAGCCTGTCCTGGCTTTTTCTTCTTTAGTTCTCTTTTACTTTGCTCTTTCTGAAATATTTTGTTATTGTTACAAACTGTTACTTAACCATGTTTAAACTGCTATATTTAAAGTTTTTGTTTGTATTTCATGGTATATAACTGAGGAGAATTTGACACAATATTAAATGCAAGAAAATAATTAAGAATAGACTGTCATTGAGGTGGATAGGTTTATAAGGTAAGGAGACAGATATTAAAAGTAAAATTTATTAAGCATTACGTAATTTATCTGTTTAAGACACTTTATTTTATATGTGAACATTTTTCCATTTTTCTTTCTTACATAACTTTACAGATGTTTTAATGCTGTTCTTACAAATGCTTTACAAATAGTTAAACCAAAACCCCTGCTTGAGGTAGCCAGGTTAATACTGATCTAATTTACTGCTGAAAAGTAGAGGAGTATAAAACTTAACATATTTTTTGAAAACTTACACATCATTATAAATAACTTTAAATTGCCAGTTATTTATTCAATCCATATATTTTGTCAATTCCCTTTATATATTAATAAACTTTATAATATGGTTAGTAACCAATAAAGACTATTTCTGCCTTGATTTACAGATTTTTCTGTGAATAAGTCAATCCATTAAAAAATATAGTTTAGATGTTGGATAGAAAGCAGTGAAAAAAGATATAAGGCCTCTGCTTCCATAATACATATATTCTGGTTATAATTTTACATACCTAATATTTCATAGTTTTAAAAATATTTCGTATCTTCATTTACTCTTTGAATATCAATCTATTATTTTCATTATTGACATTGAGGATACTGTAAAATATAAAAAAATATTTCTGAATTCTGCTTCTAAAAATTCAGTAAAGCTGACTTCACATAACACTGAGTAAAAGAAAAATTGAGTCAATCTAATGCACAGTTACTATAAATTTTTTTTAAAAAATTATGAAAGTAGCAAAGTCTTTTACAATTCAGATGTATTATGAGAAAATGAAAATAAAGATGACAATAATATTCTTACAAACAACGAAATTATTCCAGAAAGGTGTACCTACAACGTAGATTAAATTAAACCTATTTCATAATGGGCTAAAAGTAAAAAATGAAGTAGTATAAGTGAGAATATAATAATGCCCTAAAGATAATGCCTTAAAACATAGAGATAAATAGATGAGAATTAAAAATAAACAGTAAAAGAAATGAAACTAGAAAGTGACTAATATTAGAGGCAAATAAAATCAAACACATGAATAATAGGAGTTCCTGAAGAGAAACACTAAAGAAAGTGAAATGGAGTAAACAAAAATGAAGAAACATGCAAACCTAAAGTCTACATTTAAGAACATATTGCTAAGATAAAAAGAAGCAAATGACAAAAAAACAGACTTGTAATCATATTTTGAAAGTCCATGCTGTGTGACAAAGTATATTCACCTAGAATGATCAACACTAGACATCTTCTAGTAAAATCACTTTACTTTAAAAAAGAAAACATAATTAGTTGCACAGCTAGAGAAAAAAAAACCTACCTTGTTTATAAGGAGAATAGTTTTTATCAGATATTTTAACAGCAATAATTTATGCCAGAATGGCATAACATTTTTAAGATATTTACGGACAAAAGTGTGAGCCAAGTAGTTTATATCCAGCAAAACTGAATATCAAACATAATGGTCATAGACAAAATGTTATCAATGTGCAAGAACTCAATAAATATTTCCTCATGTGTCATTTCTGAAGAATTTACTAGAGAATGAGTTCAGATAACCAAAATGATCAGAAAGACACCTAAATAAGGTGATGAAGACCATTAAATTTAGTTTCCTATAGAACCAAGACAGTACATTACAAGGGAGATAATCTAGTATATTATGGGCATATATTTTGCCAGGATAGCTATAATACAACTATATCAAACTGAGAGAGGGAAGCAGATGCAAAAAAAAAAAAATCTCTAAAACTCTAATAATTGTATCAGTAGTGGTATTAATATAGTATTTTACACACATATACTTTTATTAGCTCTTAGCATCTATATATGATAAATGTAATTACATGTACTTATTATGTATATAAAACATTAATATAAATATTTGTTAGCTTTTCCTGAAAGATCTGAAAATCTTTCAGAAAGAAAAATCTGAAAAAGATCTAGAAGCAGTGATCAATCCAGTAATATTCAGCATCTTTAACACCCAGATTGTAGTCTAGAAATACCATTTCTCATTTTCAGAAACCAGAGCTTCTTGAAGAAATGGTTGATTGAGGGATACCTGGGTGGCTCAGTTGGTTAAGTGTCCGCCTTCAGCTCAGGTCATGATCCCAGGGTCTTTGGATCCAGTCCTGCATCAGGCTACTTGCTCAGTGGGGAGCCTGCTTCTCCTTCTTCTTCCCCTCCTGCCTGTGCTCTCTCTCTCTCTCTCTGACAAATGGGGGGGGGGGGAGAAATGGCTGATTGAGTATGTGAGGCAGAAGATATATTATTCTGGAATATCTTTCACACTAGACTAGCATGAAATTATTAAAGACTGTGAGGGTCAAAGACAAAGGATTCAGTGTGAACAGGCTTCTACTGGCATAAGATGGAGTGATTTGAGCTTCAAAAAAGTAATTTTTTATTGCAACAAAGCCAACTAAAATTGGTTATATTCATGAGTTCCTAAAGATAAAATAGAAAATAATGTCATTTTCAGAGGACGGTAGAAAACCACTCACTATGTAGTAAATAAAACAAAAGAATCAAGCGTTTTTCCAGATTTCCCTAGGTCTGCTCCAACCCTGGATTGCTAAATAAAGGATGAGGGCAATGTCCTTATATAAAGACATTTCAAAAGATAAATGAAAAATAATGATAAAATTAGAATATCACCATTTTTGCAAGTTCCATAAAATAATAGCTTATAGGAGTTAAGCCTTAATGGCTGTGGACATCTAAACAAGAGAGACAGCCAGACATCATGTATCATTATATACTTACTGACACTGTCTATAGTCTTGCTAGAGGGGTTGAACTAGAGTGATCTATCTCTTTATATAGTTGCCAAGTTGCAGGAAATCTAGAGTGCAGAGATACATGTAGAACTGCACCAAGATTATTCATTATCAAAACCCGGAGTTTGGAAAACTGTACAGGTCAAACAAAATAGCCAAGTTTCTCCAAAGATAAATTTTAAGAGAATAGAAAAGTTAAAAGGAAAACCTATAAATTAAAAAAAGAGATAAAGTTATATTAAATTTTCTAAATGAGTAAGACTAAACTCTAATGTCAAGAGAAGCACATTTGTGTGATAATGTTATTTAAAATGCAAAGAAATGAAAACTATAAAGTGCAGATAATGGTTAGTTACTAGAGGAGGGAATGGTCTGTGATTGGCATGTCTCATAAGGAAAGGCCTCTGAAGTGGCTGCCAATGTTTTTTTTTTCCTTAACTTAGTGAGAGTTGACTTATAATACTTGATTAAGCTATATATTTAAATTGTTTGATTTTATTTCATAATAAATATATATACATATATACATATTTAAGATTTATTTATTTATGAGAGAGAGAAAGAGATAGAATGTGCATGGGGAGGGACAGAGGGAGAGGGAGAGGAGCAGACTCCGCTAAGCGTGGAGCTCTATGTGGGGCTCAATCTCAGGACCCTGAAATCATGACCTGAGCTGAAATCAAGAGTTGGATGAGTAACTGACTGAGCCACCCAGGTAGTCAGTAAAAAAAATACCTTTTTTTTTAAAGTTATTTTGGAATTTAGGGCTGAAAAACATGAAAATTAATTCTATTTGATTCATTAAAAGGGATTTACACTACAAATAGAAAACTGGGGAATAATGAGAAGTACTAAAAGCAGAGTTCTGGCATAGTTGGTGAGAAAATCATATCAGGAAAATATTAACTCAGATGAAATTAATGGAAAGAGTTATATAATTCATTAGTATGCATACATTTCTAAGTTCATGTGTACATCATTGTATTTTTATATATAAAGTGGGCCACAGGAAAAATAAAGTGGGCCCCCCCCCAAAAAAAAAGAAAACAAAGAAGAAGAACACATATTGCACCTGGAATAAGCACGTTTTTTAAATTAGCATTTCTTTTTTTTTTTTTTTTAATATTTTTTTTCTGACAGAGAGACAGCCAGCAAGAGAGGGAACACAGGTGTGGGGCGTGGGAAAGGAAGAAGCAGGCTCCCAGCGGAGGAGCCTGATGTGGGGCTCGATTCCAGGACTCTGGGGTCATGCCCTGAGCCCAAGGCAGACGCTTGACTGAGCCACCCAGGCACCCCTAATTAGCATATCTTAAACTTAAGAAAAAAAGCAACACTTCGCTAATATGATTAATGGGAATTATTTGAGTATTGACTTTTCTTAACATGCTAGAGAGGATGTGGGTAAGATAATCTTGTTTTGAATTTATTTATTTATTTATTTATTTATTTATTTATTTATTTATTTATGGATGAAAGCTAAGACTCTCAAATGCAACAGTATGGATTCCATGATGCCCATTGGGGATATTCTCCTAGTTTTCTTTTGTATGCCAATTAGTTTATGCTGAATCCATACCCCAACCAGGGGTTTATGAATTTTCAAATTATTCTCCCAGAAACCTGTACCTTCTCACTAACAGAGTTTTGAATTGTATTTTTTATTAGATTTATGGTATTTGCAATCTATTTATTTTCTCTGAAGAATATTTACATTGTCTCTACTGTTATTTCCTATTAGAACTTTGGTGATTTTTTAAGTTCAGCTTGAGCATGGAATGCCAAAAACATGTTTTTATTCAGAAAGTGTCTAAAAAGAAAGATAAATATCTAAGATAAAAATCTACATCTCACAGTTGCACCATATGTTAAGGACATTGTTAAATAATCAACATTCAACCAAATAAATTTTAAAGATCTAATTGGTTTTATTGAGTGATTCATGAATCAGACAGCATTCCATCTAGCAATACAAAAAAGCTTCAAAAAGCTGTAGAAAGGGAATAATTTTTAAAAGCAGAACTGGGGTGGGGTGCCTGGGTGGCACAGAGGTTAAGCGTCTGCCTTCGGCTCAGGGCGTGATCCCGGCGTTATGGGATCGAGTCCCACATCAGGCTCCTCCACTATGAGCCTGCTTCTTCCTCTCCCACTCCCCCTGCTTGTGTTCCCTCTCTCGCTGGCTGTGTCTATCTCTGTCAAATAAATAAATAAAATGTTTAAAAAAAATAAAAATAAAAAAAAAATAAAAGCAGAACTGGGAAGACACTAATGAAAAAAGGATTTTTGGGGTGAGATTACCTTTCTTTGAGAGACAAAAACTTATTGAGGTTAACATAATCTTCCATTTGGAATTTTAGCTTTTAAATCTTGGTGGATTTAGCCTAAGTGACTCCATTCTGGATTTATTGTTTCTTTTTAACAGAAATAAAATGAGAAATACAGTTGACAGGGAAAAACATTCCACAATACAGGCTATTTAATGGAAGACTAAGATGAATAAATTGATAAAATGGCACTACTTTGAGATGTTGAAGAAAAAATTGAGAAAGCTTGTTAAACAGTAAAGCTTTGATCCTAAGAATATCTTGTATTAAGAGTGTAAATATTGATCAGTATTAAAATAAATAAATAGATTTCTCTTTTCTTGTTCAGATATCACCAGTAGTATAAGAAATACCAATTAGATATTTAAGAAATTATTAAAACTCAAGTAGATATCTCATTTGCATATAAATAAAAGAAGTATCACTTGCATCTAAGACATATCAGTGTGTGGGAGATTGGTCTCTTCTCATAATTTATTTCTACTGTTTATTCAATCCATTTTATTGGACCCAGATATTTCATACCTTCTAGCATGAGCCTTTAAAGTGCAAAGACAAGAAGGACTATAGCAATTTAAATTTGTTGCTCAGACATTCTCTCATTTACCTTTATTCTGGCAGGTCTGCACTCAAGCCTAGAAATGGTGGCTTTAGATTGAAAGTTTTGTTAGCTTCCTTTAATTGAAATCTATCAGCAGGATAGATCAAACTAATAGTAATTATTTTATTAATTGAACATTTAGTCTCACTTCCAGATTATTAAATATATTTTTTACAGAAATATGTGTTATAGCATCATAAAGTGGGCTATTGAATTCAAGGGATGAAATTTAATATCTCAGTGTGCCTATGGCTGATTATATAAATTCATACTAAGGAGACCATATAGTTTTTCTATTGCAGTTGTAACAAATTACCACAAATTTAGTGTTCGAAACAACACAAACTTGTTCTCTTATAGTTCTGGAGGTCAGAACTACTCCTTCTGCAGACTGTTCAGAGTGAATCATATTTTGTGTCATTTCTAGCTTCTAGAGGCCAGCTGCATTCCATGGCTTGTAGTTTTTCCTCCATCTTCAAAGCCGGCAGTGTAGTATCTTTCAGTTTCTCTTTCTTTCTGCTTCCATTGGTAAATCACCTATTCTCGGACTTTCATGCTCTTGCCTCCCTCTTACAACTACCCTTATGATTACACTGGGCCCACGCAGATAATTCAGGGTAATTACCCCATTAAATATCCTTAACTTAGGTGTATAAAGTTTTGTTTTCTATGTAAGACAATATATTCATATAATATAATCCCCAGTTCTTGGGGGATAAAGATTTAGACATCTTAAAGAGGCCACTTCAATGAATGTCCCTATAAAAGTTCACTAAATACTTAAGTATTCTGGGTAGTAAAACATACCATGTCTCTAAGCTGGGAATGGTTAAGCATGGCCTATAATGATCTAGAGACTGGGTTTTTATCTATATCCAGGATGAAAGGAAACTCTGTCACTCCAGCTGAATGACCTTGAGTGAGTAACTTAGTCCTTAGCATATTCCAACTTTTTTAGCTAGAAAATACTAGTTTTCCCATTATAACTAAAATGGAGGCATATAGAAATAAATTACCTTTCCCAGGATTGTGCAAGGTTTCCAGCCTCAAAACCCAATTGAGTGGAAACATGAAGCTTTGGAAAGAGGAGAAAGAAGTTAGAGTGAAGAAAGTAGATTGTCACTAATTGCATAAACTATAATACAGGTGTGTTGGGTTATAAAAGAACGTTTTCAGGAAAAATGTCAAACTTATAGAGACTTAAATAAGTGGGCTAACAGTCATATTTTATGTTCCTATAGAAAATACTTCCTATAGAGAGTACTTCAGAGAGTAGCTTAATTCAAGTTGATAGCAAGCTACATAATGAGGAAGGAATGTAAAAAGCAAAACTAAATAAAAATACTCCATCTAGATAAATTAGCTAGTAAAAATGTATTTACACACAAAAAGTATTCCATAAAACAACAACAAAAAATTGCCTAGTAATATATTAAAATGTCAAAAACCTTGTATCTTAAAAAATCCATGAAAATAAAAGTTCATATAATATAATCTTCAGCCATAATCACATTTAAAAAAATGTTTAACCCCTGTGAATATGAATTATAAAATATAATATGAAACTAAAGTTTCCTAAAAGTCCTGTTTTATAATATCAGTATTCAGATTAATGGATGTTTAATATCAAGCTTAAAACAAAAAACTGTGTGAAAGTTTAAAGCCTTTATTATTTTAGTTATGCCATATTTTATTGCAAATTAAACTGAACTTTTCAAAATACTAATTCACCTTGAATTTAAAAATTACTGGCACTATTGAAGTGACTATATTTATCTGTATCTGATCTCTTGTCCCTGAGACCAAATCTCTGTGCAGTGGGAGGAAGAATTAGTCTAATTAAGAAATGTTTGCTGATCCAATAATCAAATAGGAATTCCTGGTAAAAACTTAGTCTCTGCTTGGGTGACTGAGCTAAACATGTTTCTTCAGAGACCTATTACCTTTTCCTCTTTCTAGCCAAGGCAGAATCTAGTATGAAGTTGAATTTCAGATAATTTTGTGATGGGGAGAGTAGGGAAATGTGAAGAAGGTTGAATACTTGAATTAACATGATATTCTCTCATCCTCTCTGAAGTATGTTTTGATGTGAATTATTAGATTGTACCACTGGGTGCTAATTGCTTACAGTTAATGATCCTAACTACTTTCAGGGGTTTCATGATTGTGGTCATTTGCTATCAGTTTCAAAGCTCCTAAATGCTAAAGCCACTTCTTTTCCAATGCCAACATCATCTGGTCCATTGACAACCTAAGATGTGAAAAGAGGTGTGTAGTCCTCAAACAATTACCAGGCTTGCAGGAAATTTTTGGTGACTTGATCAGCCTTGGCACAACAGGAGTTTCCCCATCCACTCCTGTTCTTCTCTAGCACTTCTGCCTGTGCCTCTCTATCAGTGTCCTGCACGTGCTGGGTGTGGTTGAATGCAGGGCCACTCCCAGAAGCACACATGATCTTATTAATCAATCAGAGATGCCTGATATTATGTATTATAGCAACACACTTTTAAAAAATGGACTTAATTTCTCCATAATTGCCTCTTTGGAAGTGATCTTATATTAATGATTCATTCTTTGACATAATTATGAATAAAAATACTTGATATTTTACATTTTTGATGTTTTTATTTTCCCCATTCAAAGACACATCAAAAGATCAGGAGAAGCCCATATTAACTCTGATAATGAAGACAAGGAAGTAGGCTTTGCAAATTGATAAGAACTGCTGGGAAAAAATAATACCTCTCTGCAAGTAAAAAGGAAATCAAGTAGAATGAGATAGTGAGGCTGTTTGAGCAACACTGGGATCACTGACATTGCATAAAAAGAATGGAAAGAGGAGAAACAAAGTCACTTTTGTCCACTTGGAGTCAATCTACTTACTCATAAGTTAAAATTTCAGCAAATTGCAATCTAACTTTGGTTCAAGACAATGCCCTGATTCCCTGATTCCCTGAAAAGAGCTTCTGACACACACTAGGAGACAGAGAAGAGGGCGAGAATGAAGCACTACTGAAAGAACTCATTTCCTGAAAACACACACAGATTGCTTGTTTTTCAGTGATGGGAATAATCATACAAAAATGAAGGAAACAAAAACTCAGAATCAGAAATGGCTATAGTTGGAAACCTGGGAGAGGGAGAAAGTGCAATTTACAGAAGTGTTGATGGAAAAGGGATTAAGAGAAGTATTAAAATACAAAGTACAGGTATAAATGAACAATTTTAAAATAATAATATCCATAAATAACTATAGATATAAAGCATATATCTGTGAAGAGAAAAGTAAAACTAAATGAATACAGATGGTGACATCAACTTGCCAGCATACCTGATTCCTTACATTAATGTCAGGTGAAACATGGCAAGTGGAAGCGTGAGAAAACATTTTCAATACTGAAATATAGTTCTCTTAACAAACCATTTCATAGTTATTTTTATATTGTTAATATTGCATGGTTTGCATGTTAAATATAGATGGGGCATTGATGAATGTCTCAAAGATGAGTAAGATAAGGGCACTTGATTTGAAGGAATTTATAATGTAGTGAGATATACAAATGAATAGTGTGTTTATCTATCATTTACCTACCATAAAACAAAAAATAGGAAGATAAAAATAAAGGTGCTTAAATACATCTAAAAGGAAAAGTTTATTGTGACTCACATCTTAGCATTTACCCAACAAGGATTGCAACATACCTGACATGGAGTCAGAAATCTCTGAGAACTTGTATTAAAATTAAATTAAAACCTCCAAAATGGAACTGTCCTTAAAAATCCTGTTTTGCGAAACTGAAATCGGTTTTTAATTTATACTTGCTAGGTTTTAATCTATCTCTTAGTAAAAAAGATAAAAATCTAATGTTATGCAACATGCTGTCTTTTAAAAATCAAACATTTCCAGCTATTTTATCACGTTCCACATATTTTCCTTGTAACTCCTAGATTATAAGCATCCTTGAGTTGGTTAAGATATCTACCTATTTATTCTTTCTTCCTTCCCTCCCTCCCTCTTTCCCTTCCTTCCCTTCTTCCCTCTTTTGCTCGCTCCTTCCTTCCTTCCTTCCTTCCTTCCTTCCTTCCTTCCTTCCTTCCTTCCTTCCAGCTTTACCCTCTATTCCCTCTTTATTCCTTCCTCCACTCTATTTTTAAAAAAATTAATAGACTTTATATTTAAGGCTGTTTTAGGTTTACAGAAAAATGAGCAGAAAATACAGAGTTCTTGTATCCCTCCTCAATCCCTGAGCCCCCTCTCATTTCTCCTATTTTTAACTTCTTGCGTTAGTGTGGTAAATTGGTTACATTTGATAAGCCAATAATGGTACATTTACTACAGCCCATAGTTTGCATTACTATTCACTTTTTGTGTTGTACATTTTAGGGATTTTGACAAATGTATGATGTCATGTAACCGTCATTTCTCTCTCCCCCTTTTCGAAAATTCTTCCTCTTTTTTAATTCCTTCAACTGTTGACTGAGAACTCTGCCTTTCCCAAAATACACATATTAATTGTAAATAAAATTGTGTTAGACAAAGTCTGTACCAAACTATCTCAAATGTTCATGTAAGAGAGAAACAGAGAACAGAGAAAATTCCATATTGCAAAGTAAAAAGCTTTTGCCATGGAAACACAATAAAGGCAGGCAACTTACTCTTTTTGGTCAGCTCAAAAAGTTAATGATTCATAAATTTGAAAGATTAGGCCATATGCTAGAAAGTACAAATATTAGTTATTGCTCACCAGGGGGGATGTTTGTTCCTGAGAGGAGAGGCAGGAGCTGTGCCTGGAGAGATATGCTGAGGTCTGGTAAAGAAAGGTATTAAATGCCATGTACAACGTTAGAAAATTGGCCAAAGTTAACACTGCTTAAGGCAATTGGCTGGTGATTTGAGAAAGAAAAATAAATGTTAGGTGGTTATAAATGTCAAAGAAAAGAAGGAGGGGGTGTTTTGCCAAATCTTAAAAAAGCAGATTTCAAACTAAAGCATAACAACACACAAACGTTTTTGAAAATTTAATAAATTTAGACAAAATGTGTGTAGAATTCAGTTGAAGTGCCTGATTTTTTATATAAAACTTGAGAATTCTGACACATCCACTGTGAATGTCACATTTCTATTAACATAGCAATATCACATTCTGCTATGTTAATAAGAATCTTATGAACAATTAGCATTATATAGACACTCTCTATTAAAATTTATAAGATAATATGTGTAACGACCTTTTCAAGTAAACCTATATCCTTGTAGTTCATGGCAGTTTGGGGGGAATTTCTATTCACTTGCCTCAGATTTACACATGGAAATTTTTGTTCCAATCAGCCCCTTGTTTTTTGCACTTTATATTAAATCTTTCCTACTTGACCTGATTGGTGTGTGTCGTGTATTGTTTCACACCCTCTGGGTGGACCCAATCTAATAAATAGCTAAAAACAATGAAAATATATTTCTCTTTTGTTTTTCCTCTCCTCCACTGTACTTTTAAGAAAACTGCAAAATATACCCAGTCTTCTACACCAGTGTTTTTCTAAGAAGGGCTATTTCAAGCTTCAGGATGAAGGTGGATATTGAGATGTTCAAATATGGAACCACTTTCTCCAATTAGCCTATGAAGCATGGCAGAATATGCTACTCCCAAATATGCCTGTTTGGCATAAGGATTATTTTAAGAAAAAGGCACTTGAGAATCATCAGGTGCAGGAAGGTCACTATAATTTTCCTTTTCTGTCTGATAACAAGAGATAAAGACTCCATGTGAAAGAAGACCTCCCTGTACCAAGAGAAAAGAAAAATTCTTTGACAGGAAGGCAGATACAAGAGAAAATTCCGTACAAATAGACCTCTTTAAAATACTTCTTGCATTAGTCTCCCCACATAGATAAGTTACTTTTCCATAACTGCCCCTCTTTGTTCAACCTAGTATAAAAGCATCCAGACTTTGCCACTTCCTTAGATCTTCATCTCCTTATGAGAGCTCTTGTATCACATAGAATTTGCATGTGTTCTCCTGTTAATCTTTCAAATGTCAATTTAATTCTCAGGCCCAGTGAAAAACCCAAGAAGGGTATAGGGAAGACCTTGACTCCCTTGACTCTCAGTACAAGGCAGTCATTTACATTTCTATTTGCTTCACCCACTATCTCTCTACTCTTTGTGACTAGGGGGAAAAACAAAGGATTGTTACTCATTGCATCTCTATAACATAAAATTTTGGTGTGCTAATATAAATTTCTCTTTTAGGAATTTTTAGAAAGAATACCCTATGTTAGAATCTTTAATGTATTCTTTAATTTCTATAGTTTCATTCAATTAACTGTTGACCTTGAAATTATTTAGATGGGATAGTGGAATATATGAACATATATTTATGTAGACAGAACTCAACTAGTTATATTCACTTTGCCCCTTAAAACTAGTATAGTTGAAATTAAATGTAGGGTGACAAGAAGTCCTATCAAAATGAGAAACTAAATTTATATTTAGGGTATGGCTTTATGATATATTTTATTGTAGTGATACAGATATAACTTCAGATCCAGACAGATCCTTGGTAAATATTCAGAAGTCAACTAGATGTAATTTTAATACCAGTAGGAGTTGTGACCTATAATAATAGAAAATGGCAGAGAGAGAGAGGCAGGGGTGGAGGGAGAAAATGTTTAATAAATCATAAAGTAGAAACAAGTTGCTGCAGAATTGTGTAAGGGTGTAAAATCTGATGGAATTGTACCGAAGTGTTACTAGGGGCAAATAAGAAACTTTTGGTTTTAACACTAGTAAATATAAAATCTGTCCAGATGATGTAAAATCTGATGGAATTGTACCAAAGCGTACTTGGGCCAAATAGGAAACTTTAGATTTTAACACTAGTAAACATAAAATCTGTCTAGATGATAAAGTCTGGTAAATAATGTTTTAATATGTGTGCAGGTGTGGGGAGAAATTCAGACATGTTTATCTCTCTAGCTCAAATATAAGACTGATACTAATATGACTTGAACATATGATTATGAGCAGTAAGACCACAATCATGGTCCCAGTTTAACTGACAGCAATTAAAATTGAGTCATTCTATGTCTGTGTGTATGAAAGTTATTGCCCTTAACAAAAATTATCTCCAAGTAACCTTAGTAACTTGAGCTGTTAACATCAGTTCACTTTTGTTAATTCCAATTTACTTAGAATATTATAATTATATCATTGACGTTAAGAGTTTTTTTTATCCCTGGGAAGGTTTAGAATAAAATATAGAGGTGATGATGTAAATCGTGTACACATTAATGATATCTTTTTGGTTAGGGATAATATCTGTATTTGGAATAAAAATGTAATGATTAAAATAATTACCTATCTTAGAGACTCGGAAAATTTACTTTGGTAGTTCTATTTAAAATGTGTTACTGAGTGATAGATTTTACACTTCAGATTATTTTACACTTCATATTTTATTTAAAAGTTCTACAAAGGAGCACGTGGGTGGCTCAGTTGGTTAAGTGGTCTACTCTTTTTGTTTTGTTTTTGTTTTGTGGTATAATGTCTTTATTTTTTTTAATTTAAATTTAATTGGCCAACATATAGTACATCATTAGTTTCAGATGTAGAGTTCCATAATTCATCAGTTGCGTATAATACCCAGTGTTCATCACATCGTGTGCGCTCCTTAATGCCCATCACCCAAACATCAGAGAGAAGCATCCTACTCTTGATTGTGGCTCAGGTCATGATCTTGGGATCCTGAGATCAAGCCTGCACCCAGGTCCAAGCTAATGTGGAGCCTGCTTAAGATTCTTTCTCTCCCTCTCCACCCCCCTCCCTACCCCCTCAAGCTCTCCCTTGATCTCTCTCTCAAAAAAAATTTTTTTTTCTATGAAAATTTTACTCTCTGTAAGCAACAAAGGAATGTTGAGGACAACTTGATTCTATTTATAAATTTACCATATTAAATTTAATTATGGATTAAATAATTAGAATTAAAGTACCAGTGACTGAGATTTTAGGAGAATTTTATGTTGATTAAAATAAATAAAAAATCCCAAGTACCTGTGTCTATCAGAGTAAATTGTAGTACTTTATTTACTCTTTTAGAGGGTATCTTGTGATTTTTTTTTCTTTCTTTTCCTTTGAAATTATATTTTGTTAGGCTGAGGTCTTTAATTTGTCTCCTTAGAGAAGTCACTGAAACTATCAGAACACCAATTACATCATCTATAAAATGAGACTCTTAGATAATTTTTAAATGACTTTGCGTTTAATGTCAGAAACAAACAAAAATGTGAAGACTATAATCCAAAGAATTAAATCTGTTAAGGGACGATTTAAAAAATGGTAAAATCATATTCTCAAACATGGCTAAGGAGAGATTGCTTCCTGCAGAGAGACAAGAAGTGAATGAGAAGTCGTGCAATGCTGAGGGTCCTCAGAGTCCCCACCCAACCAGAGAGGAGAGACCCCACTGAGCATCATGGTCATTCAATTAAGACCAAAACAAGGCCACTCTTATCTTTTTGGAGTTTGAAGTAATGTTAGTGTTTGATATACTTTTCAAAGATGAATTCAGACTGCTCCTTTATCAGTTGGACTGTGATTGATTCACCTTTTCATTCAGTAAGATAGCTAAATTTTCCCAGACTTTAGAACATTTAAATGCCTGTATCTGCAGTTGAAGATTATCTAACTTTACAAAAAATTCTGACTCTAAGTTTGATTATTTGTTTTTGTACATGTGCATTTTATGTTCTGTTCCTGAAAAATTATCAATTTAAAGGTTTACAGATAAAATAAATTACAGAAGATTTATTGTCATGATTCTAAACATTTAACCTGATTTTTAAAATATAGCTTAAAATCCCAGAAGCTAAAATATTTTTTATAAGAAAATTTGTAGGAAGTTTCTGGTAGACATTGGAATGGCTTTAGGCATTCATCTTTGAGAAGCTGAAGAAAACAATTAGTCTTCAGGTTAAATACACACACACACACACACACACACACACACACACACACAAACATGAGCACAATCATTAGCGTTCAAATTTCAAGTTCCTTATGATCTTGTAGAAGTCCAAGTATTTCAGCTTCCAAATGACCAGCCAAGGCATTACTTGGTGAGTTCTCATTAATTGAAAGAATTTTTTTTTTTTCCCTGAAGAATAACTTATACATACCTACTAAAGAACAGAATCGAATGCTAGGGATTAAGGGCCTGTCATCATGCCTCCTCATCTTTCATCTCAAAATTTATGTTACTTTAATGTTTTTAAATTGGTTTTTTTTATTAGTATGGATTATGCTTAATGTTCTAATTCTTAATGTTTAAAAATAATACTGTTTTTATAATCATTTAAAATATTTTCTTTTAATATTTTAATTTACATTTTATAATGATTTAGTTATATGTTTCATGTATTTGAAATATGTTAAATTCAGTTGTCTGAGGGGCGCCTGGGTGGCACAGCGGTTAAGCGTCTGCCTTCGGCTCAGGGCGTGATCCCGGCGATCTGGGATCGAGCCCCACATCAGGCTCCTCCGCTATGAGCCTGCTTCTTCCTCTCCCACTCCCCCTGCTTGTGTTCCCTCTCTCGCTGGCTGTCTCTATCTCTGTCGAATAAATAAATAAAATCTTTAAAAAAAAAAAATTCAGTTGTCTGAAATCTGTGAGGAATCAGGAGATGTTTATCTCCACTTACTCTTTTATAAAGGGTAATCTGCTTCTCAGCTATATCAGGCTAAGGAGTTGGATTTAAGAGGAAACAGTCTTCAAAATGAAATGCCCCTGTGGCTTCCTGTCCCTTAATTTAAGGGTTACTCTTGACTTACTCTTCCAGTCTACTGCAAATATTTTCTCCATTAGCTTTCACCAATTTCACTCCTGGAAATCTGAATTTTTTTTTTCATTGATCTATATGGATTTTCTAACCTGACTTAGTCTCTACTCTTTGGCACAGCATACTTGCGATTTTGTACAATTCTGTGCCTGGCCATTTTTGTTAGTTTGTTTCCTCACAGCAGTATCTATATTACTTTCCTGCTGCTGCTGTAGGAAATTGCCACAAATGCAATAGTTTTTAAAAACATAAATTTATTGTCTTTCATTTCTGGAGACTGGAAGCCCTAAATTAATTTCATTCATCTAAAATCAGGGTGTCAACAGGACTGGTTCCTTCTGGAGGCTATGAGAGAATAATCCATTCTCTTGTAGCTCACTGCATTATACCGTTTGTAGGCCATTCTTAATTTTCAAAGTTTATTGTTCCAGTTTCTGCCTCCAACATTGCATTACTTTTTTTCTCTCTCTTGAACTTCCTTCTGACTTGCTTTTATAAGGATACTTGCAGTTACATAACCCTAATGTAAACTATCCAGGATAGTTTCCTATCTCAAGACCCTTAATATGTAACTTAGAATGAGATAAGGATTATCCCTATCATGATTAGTTAACATGATCCTGACTAATGGCTAAAAGTCCTAGCTAATTTGTAATACTTAAAGTTCCTGGCCAATGCTATAAGAAAAGAAAAAAATAATAAGGGTATTGGGATGAGAAAAGAGGAAATAATCAGTTATTATTTGAAGAATGTCTGTAAAACCAGGTATAGAATCATCAGTGTCCTTAAAATTAATAAATAGGATAATATGTATAAGATCAATTTAAAATCAGTATTATTTTACCTTATCATTAAAGAGTCAATATGATGTAATTTTAAAAAATTAGATACTGTTGTAGGTGTGTATACTACCAACGTACCAAAGTTGGAATAATATTTTGAAAAATTTCTCTTCAGGTCCAGAAGATGCGTAAGCCTTGATGGAAATTAGCATGATATTTGACAGTTTGATGTAAAAGAGAAACCACTTATACTCCAAAACTTGGTGTCAGTACTTAAGCACAGTGATAGCTCATGTGCATTGTCAGTGGTGTGCTAAATTACCTTGTTCATAGGGAGTACCTGTCATGCCCACAGATATTCCAGCTACCATTGAATATCCTCCTGTAGATTGTACAAGTCCTAGACCAGGTGTATGGGCATCTCCAGCTCTGTAGCAAAGAACGCTAGTGATTCTTGAATTTCTCCTGTGTCATTGAGAGACACATGCAGGTTCATTCTTTCAAGTATGTTCTTACTAATCCTTGTAAGTTCTGCCTCATTTTTATTGCTTCCATTTTGTCCTCATTGATTTCATTGTGTTTTCTTCACTTTCATCCATCCATATTTCCTTCAGGTGCTGTCAGCTGCTGTCTTGGGTGACCCTATAGAATCTTCAAACCCAATGTTATAAGCAGAAACAGCAGCCACCAAAATACTTTTCAGTCAGCCCCTACTATTTTGTAAGAGTTCATATCTGCAATAGATCTCTTATTTTATATTACTCATATTGGTTCTGCTTCTATGATAAAGTTTTGATAGATAAATATACTATTTATTATAGCAATAAAAACAATAAGAAACTAGATCCTAAAAATTCATATGGTCTCAAAAAATACTAAAACATTTTAAAATAACAGATAAGGAAAACTTTGGATAAAAGAAACATCCCATGACATTGAATAAAATGACATATTTTAAACATTGTGTTTTTCCCAATTAATTTTCAAATTCAATCCTATTTAATAAAGATTCCACTTGGTTATATATTTAGAAACTTGATAAACTGTTCCTAAAATATATGTGGAAGAATAAAAATTAACAAATAGCAAGGTGAATTATAAACATAAAATGTATAAATAGGTAAATTTCTCTACCAGATAAGAAGACATTTCACAAAACCATAGCAATGAAAGCATGTCATCATTTAAGGGTCACAGTCAATTTATGTGACTGCATAAATTGTGAGTTGAAGTGGAAGTGATGTAGACACTATATCTCATGTGTATCACATGAGGGTTCCCTAATTTGGTCTTCACAGAAATGATATAGTCAGATATGTGGTAGTGATTAAGCCAGTGTAGCATTGCTAATCAGACCTAAAAATCAGTATTTTCAGTTTTATTCATTTTTACATTTAGTAGTTTTCCATTGCTGTTGTACAAAACTATCAAAAATTTAGTAGCTTAAAAAGCCACAAGTTTATTGGTTTACATTTCTGTAGAAATCTGGCATGGGTCTCAGTGGGCTAAAAGTTTTAGGAGGCCTGGGTTCCTTTTTGGAGGATCTAAGTCCTGGCCCTTTCCAGATTAAAGAGGCTACCCCCATTCTTTCCTACATCATCAAAGGCAATAACATTCCTCTCTGTGACTATTCTTCAATAGTCATATCTCTTTGTGATTCTGAACTAAGCCAGAGAATGGCCTCCAATTTTAATGACCCATGTGATTAGATTTAACTCTTTGAATAATCCAAAATAATTTCCCCACCTTTATGTTCATAACTTAATACCATCTACAGAGTCCTTTTTGCTATGTGAGGTAACACATTTTTTTGGTTCCAGAGATAGGATATGGACATTTTGGGGGAGTCTTTATTCTGCCTATAACACATATTGTCAATTAAAGTGGTGAAATGAGTAGCTATGTGAATAGGAGCACCAATCTCAGAAAGATCCCAACTGTGTTGTAAGAATCCTCAGTGTCTTTAGATCTGTGGATTTTCTCCCACTGCAGAGGTGTGTGAAGTCTCTTGAATCTCCCATTTTGTGAAGTCAAGTCTTTGACCAGAACCTCTGATCTCGCTTTGACCAAAATTCTTGTGAGATGCCATCCACAATTTTACTCTAGGATTCCTGGATCTTTTACCATATCACCATAGTAATATTTCCAGAAAGTTTAGGGCCAAATTTAGACTGATAATGAACATTTTAAATCATAGTTTTATTCCAATTTATGCAATTTTGTTTTCATTAGAAGTGTCTTACTTCTTGTATATGGGTAAGACCTTTAAATAGTGTTGATATAAACTGAAATGATAGTAGTGTAATATCAGTAATGAAAGCTCTTAAGAAAATAGCCAAATGAATGGAATTGATGATGGGATAGGGTGTGAATGTGTTGGAGGATGGAAAACCTGATAAAGCAAATGAAAAATTGGAGAGAATATACTTGATAAAGCATACTGCAAGTTAAGAGGTTGCAATTGGGAGAATGCTTGTTTTTGAGTTTGTGATTTAGGAGATTATAGTTTGAATGATAAAAAGTTCAAGCTCAAGACTGGGTATGGGTTGTTGAAGGGGAATGGAAGAGAAGGACTGATAGATGGGATATTTTCATGGATGTTTAAATAATATATGTTAATGAAAGGTATTTTAATATAGAGTTAATAATTACATTTTAATGTAGAGGAATGTGATGCAGGAGCTTAAGCTATGAAAGGAGGATAGAAGGTTAGAAGAAGCTAAGTCAATAATGCTTATATAAAGGTCATGGGAACGCATTAGAAACATAACGTGGTACTCAGAAGAAACAGAATTTTTATCGCATGATGGAAAAACATTATTTTAAAAATAGTGTTTGGTAGCAAGGGCGATATTTCCATACTCTAAGTTATATGTAGCATGAAAAAAAAGGATACTACTTTTAGGTAGTAAGGAAAATAAGAACGATAGTGATAGTAATAGTTTAATAAAAACTAGGAGGAACAAGAGGAACACTTGTTGAACATCAATAGAAGTTTCAAAGTACCTCCTGGAAAAGTTGGTCAGTTGGAGGAAAGAAGCTATTAAATACACCTAAAAGTACAGATCATGCTATAAGCAATTTAAATTAAATACAATATGGTACAGGCATCAAACAATCAGAACATATATTAACTAAAATGACCAGTAGAGCCATATTCATTTTTAGTAGCTGAATATTAGTGTTAGAGTTCTGTTCTAGAAATGATAGATGGAAAACTTGCATTTAAGACAGTGTCATAGGGGTGCCTGGGTGACTCAGTCCATTAAATATCTGACTCTTGATTTTGGCTCAGGTCATGATCTCAGCATTGTAAGATCAAGCCCCACATTGGGCTCCACACTCAGTGGGGAGTCTGCTTGAGATTCTCTCTGCCTCTCCCTCTGACCCCTCCCCCGCCCCCCCCCCAAAAAAAAGACATTGTCATAATTAAAAAAGGAATACCAGGCATGGATATTATAGTAGAGAAGGGAACACACAGGTTTGGGTTGATGAAACTTGTATTAACCATCATCATCAGGTGGTGTTGAGGCTACTAATACTGTTGCCATTTGTGTCAGCAGAGAGCAAACACAGTAGAGTCAGGTAGTTTTTCTCTCTTTAGAAGCATCTAGCAGTAATTTTAAATAAAACCACCCAGACAACTTCTGGGAAAATTATTCCTATCATGGTAAAAAGGAAAATTTCAAAGGTTTATTTATTGATTGAGTGGGATTCATATCTGCTTCCCTGATCAAAATAGATGAGAGATTATCTAATCTAAATATTGAGTATTCTCTCTAACTGCACCTCGTGTGTGTGTGTGTGTGTGTGTGTGTGTGTGTGTGTGTGTGTGTGTGT
>NW_024423344.1:54203075-54204877 GCF_017311325.1 Ursus maritimus
CCCCCCCCCCAAAAAAAAGACATTGTCATAATTAAAAAAGGAATACCAGGCATGGATATTATAGTAGAGAAGGGAACACACAGGTTTGGGTTGATGAAACTTGTATTAACCATCATCATCAGGTGGTGTTGAGGCTACTAATACTGTTGCCATTTGTGTCAGCAGAGAGCAAACACAGTAGAGTCAGGTAGTTTTTCTCTCTTTAGAAGCATCTAGCAGTAATTTTAAATAAAACCACCCAGACAACTTCTGGGAAAATTATTCCTATCATGGTAAAAAGGAAAATTTCAAAGGTTTATTTATTGATTGAGTGGGATTCATATCTGCTTCCCTGATCAAAATAGATGAGAGATTATCTAATCTAAATATTGAGTATTCTCTCTAACTGCACCTCGTGTGTGTGTGTGTGTGTGTGTGTGTGTGTGTGTGTGTGTGTGTGTTTGAGAGAGAGAGAAAATGAGAAAGAGAAATTTGGAGTATGATGAGTTGAATGGTTTGGTTTTTTAGCCCTTGTGTCTGTCAACATTGATTCTGTATTCTCATATCATCACTTTGCACTTTTGGAATCATCTATGAAAACTTTATGGTCATTTGTACTCTTCTGTACAGAAAATGACATTCACTGTAAAGGCCAAATCCTCAGAAAACCACTATTTTTGGAAAAGTGTTTCTGTGCAGGTCTGTGTTTCTATCATGTTTCCTATGAAAACAGCAGGAATTTTCACCCTCAGGATGATTCCTGTACTGTATATAATTCCACTGTTTTTAGAAAGCATATTTGAAGCAGCCTTTCTTAGAGACAGATACCCACTGAGAGCATAGCAAATACAGTTTCACCTATTATGTTGGATTTGCTTCTACTTTCTGGTCCTCACTACTAGCCATCAGTGCCTCGGGCCCACGCTTGCTCTGAAGACAAAGTGAGTCTAAGAAAAATGAAACCAAGATTTGATTTACCATTCAGCATGGCCCAATTAGAGATAACCTTAACTGGATTCATTTATTTATGATGGATACATACTAAAATTAGGCACATATCATATATGTTTGCTTAATGAAAAGGGGAAAATATCTTTGAAAAATTCTAAGATTCACTCAGTTTTACAGTCTGCTTTTCAGCTATGTCCAAGAAGTTAATAATTCTTAGAGACTCCAGTACTGCTGGATGACTTCAGATAAATGATTACTAATTCTTATAGGGCAATTGGTACTATTCTTCAATGATTTTGTCCCCTCATGTATTTCAATGATGTTTCTATGTCTGCATTCTTCTGCTGATATTAGCGCTTCCCTGCGTTACCATCTCCTACTTCCTTCAAGAAAATTGAAGTCATTAGGCAGACACTGCATAATTTAAGTATTTTTGCACTAAAAATAAATTCTACAAAGACACACACACACACACACACACACACACACACACACGTATCCGTCTCAGGGCTCTCTCTTCTTCCAGTTCCTCCGCTGGTTTTCCTAGTCCAATCCATACCTATTCCATTTAAAACCTTTTCAGTACATTAGATCTAGGGCTATTTTGCTGTTTAAGCCAATCTATAAAGGCCTTTCCCCACCACAAACACAAAATGAACCCTCCCATATCCCTGTACCCTGTGATAGTTTACCATGAAACAGAAGGCACCATTTTTTTAATCTATGCTCACCTCTTAACATACTTCAATCTGAACTCTTCCTTTGTCTTTTGCATAATATCTTAACAACGTCATTATTGATCTCATGATTTGTCATTCCATTAGGTACCATCTCATTTTTTCTTACAGAAAAATCTAAAATCTGTTTTATGT
>NW_024423344.1:54204887-54209963 GCF_017311325.1 Ursus maritimus
GTGTGTGTGTGTGTGTGTGTGTGTGTGTGTGTGTGTGTGTGTGTGTGTGTGAGAGAGAGAGAAAATGAGAAAGAGAAATTTGGAGTATGATGAGTTGAATGGTTTGGTTTTTTAGCCCTTGTGTCTGTCAACATTGATTCTGTATTCTCATATCATCACTTTGCACTTTTGGAATCATCTATGAAAACTTTATGGTCATTTGTACTCTTCTGTACAGAAAATGACATTCACTGTAAAGGCCAAATCCTCAGAAAACCACTATTTTTGGAAAAGTGTTTCTGTGCAGGTCTGTGTTTCTATCATGTTTCCTATGAAAACAGCAGGAATTTTCACCCTCAGGATGATTCCTGTACTGTATATAATTCCACTGTTTTTAGAAAGCATATTTGAAGCAGCCTTTCTTAGAGACAGATACCCACTGAGAGCATAGCAAATACAGTTTCACCTATTATGTTGGATTTGCTTCTACTTTCTGGTCCTCACTACTAGCCATCAGTGCCTCGGGCCCACGCTTGCTCTGAAGACAAAGTGAGTCTAAGAAAAATGAAACCAAGATTTGATTTACCATTCAGCATGGCCCAATTAGAGATAACCTTAACTGGATTCATTTATTTATGATGGATACATACTAAAATTAGGCACATATCATATATGTTTGCTTAATGAAAAGGGGAAAATATCTTTGAAAAATTCTAAGATTCACTCAGTTTTACAGTCTGCTTTTCAGCTATGTCCAAGAAGTTAATAATTCTTAGAGACTCCAGTACTGCTGGATGACTTCAGATAAATGATTACTAATTCTTATAGGGCAATTGGTACTATTCTTCAATGATTTTGTCCCCTCATGTATTTCAATGATGTTTCTATGTCTGCATTCTTCTGCTGATATTAGCGCTTCCCTGCGTTACCATCTCCTACTTCCTTCAAGAAAATTGAAGTCATTAGGCAGACACTGCATAATTTAAGTATTTTTGCACTAAAAATAAATTCTACAAAGACACACACACACACACACACACACACACACACACACGTATCCGTCTCAGGGCTCTCTCTTCTTCCAGTTCCTCCGCTGGTTTTCCTAGTCCAATCCATACCTATTCCATTTAAAACCTTTTCAGTACATTAGATCTAGGGCTATTTTGCTGTTTAAGCCAATCTATAAAGGCCTTTCCCCACCACAAACACAAAATGAACCCTCCCATATCCCTGTACCCTGTGATAGTTTACCATGAAACAGAAGGCACCATTTTTTTAATCTATGCTCACCTCTTAACATACTTCAATCTGAACTCTTCCTTTGTCTTTTGCATAATATCTTAACAACGTCATTATTGATCTCATGATTTGTCATTCCATTAGGTACCATCTCATTTTTTCTTACAGAAAAATCTAAAATCTGTTTTATGTTCATCACACCCTCTTTATTGAATTCTTCACTCTTTTGCATTCTTTCCAAATAAATTTTACTGATTCTATTTCTCCTTCTGATAAAAGATCTAGAAGGAAGGTATGAAAAGCAGAAATAGAACCAGTAAACTTACTTAGCACCATTTCTCTCTAAAATTCTACCATCCCACTTTTCTACACAATTTTCCTAAGAAATTTATTTATTGTCATTGGTCCAACTATAACTTTGTATTTCAAATGTTAACTAATCTGTAGATCCAGTTTAGGTTAACATATTTCGCAGGCAAAAATTTTGGATCATCACCATCTTTTCAGATTATCTCTATCTGGGTGTCTTATATAAAAATAGAATCTCATTAGCTTTCTCCCAGGTATTATTTTTACTTTATTTTTATTAAGTTTTATGTATATATCCACTTCAACTCACTTTTTTAAAAATCACTTTTAGTATTTCCTTTCCTTTACTTCATTTCCAATACTACTTGTCAGACAAGGACCAACAAACATACAATTCTCCACCGACTTTTCACAGATGTGCTTCAGACTTATAGACCCATTTTCTGCTTTATAACCCTGTGCATTTGCTATAGGCATTTTAGATTCTACAGATGTTTGCCCCAGATCTGTTCCTTCTGGTCATCTTCACTTTTCTTCCTCTGCCTTCATCGTCTTTTAATCTCTCCAGTCAGAAATCTGTCTTTAATTCTTCCTTTTTTAAAAACTTCTGACATATAGACAATAAGTCTTGCTTGTTTTTGCTTCTCTGTTACATAGTAGATTAATCCCCTTATCTGTGTCCTCACTACCTGTGATAGTTAATTTTATGTGTCATGGAACCCTGGCTAATACACCACTCCTCCAAATGATTGCTGTAATTTCCTGACTTGTCTCTTTTCCTACAGTTTTTCCCCATTAGGTCAATATGTCTTCTTCCAGCAAAGTCTCTATCTTAAACACAATCTGACAAAGTAATTCCTGGTTGGAAGCTTTTCAATTGTTTTCATTCCCTTTATGATAAAATACATTCTTTTTAGTACATTAGATTTGCCTCTATTTTCATCTCTAGCACCTCATACATACGTTTCTGCTACTACATACATAACCATTATGTAACAGCATTTATATAATTTGCTTTACAAACACATTATACTATCCGTGCCTTTTCTTATTTTACCCCATCTGTCTGGAATGTCCTGTCCTGCTTTCGCCTCATCCTACTACTTTCTTATTCTCTCTAACTGCAGGGATCCTCATTATACAGGGATTCCTTATTTGAGTTACCACTGTGTATTGGAAAAAAAAAAAGAGTCATGATAAGCAAATATTATTAAATGGCAACTTATTAAATTAGACCTCTCTAAAACATCTTTTTTTTGTTTTTTTCAAGTATGGATTCTATTACTTACCTGTAACATCAGTCTGTTTGTGAATCAGTTACTTGCTGATTATGGGATTTACAGTAAATATACAGTGTAAATCAATTGCAAAGTAAGATTAGAGATACGGCCCCAAAATAGAATTTCATCAAGTATATGAAAGTGGTCCTAGAGAAGGGTTAAAAATCATGGTAAAAGAAAAAGTTGGAGAAAACAACAGGCAGGTACATTAAAAAAAAAAAAGGTTCTTTAGACAACTGAGTCCTCTCTTGATTATTTTTAGAAAAAAATAGTTCCCTTTATGATTTTCATTACAGTCAAACATGAAATACAAATCTTGATAACATCACCACTAGATTCAGATTTTGATGCAAGAATCAAATATACAAACATGTATACAAATATAACTTTTATTTATTAAATGCAAGATAAAGTCCATAAGTTTTTGCAATAATTTTTAATTTTACTATTCACAATGAATGTTAAAATATATTTTTCACTTTGTAATGAACTTCTGTTCCTCATTTTAGTTAAAGATTTTTTTTTCAGGTATCAGTGAGGCTTGATATATACTCATGTTGAATTTCATGTACATTCCTCTATAAATATACTTTTAATTTTTCTATATGTATTTGTTTCCCCTCCAAACACATGCATCATATGTGTAAACTTTTAGAGCCTAAGTTAATATTACATTTTTAATTTTAAAAATGTATGCTAAATACAGGATCTGGGACCAAATAGGTATCCAAATAAAATCCACCAAATAGAATACAAGAAAGTCTGCATTCACAGAGTGATCAAGTTCAATATTTGAAATTATTTTCTGGTAGAGGGGAGTCACAGAAAAGTATTATGCTCACCACTCAGAGAAAATAACCACATAAGAAAAATATGATAGATGGTAAATACCTAGGAGAGAGAAGAAAGGAATGGGAACAAATAGTAGTTTCTAGCAAGAGAAAAAGACATGAAGAAGCTTCAGCTGTTGGTGAGTGTCATATTTCATAATGGAGGATATAATGGATACTACTTATAGACATCACATGTTTTGCTGATTCACACTCAGAATACACATTCATACAAATGTGTATAATTTCAGGCTTAATATGTGCAGAAAATAAGTATCTTTTTGGGGAAAAATGAAGTAAAATGACTGTATTAAATATTTTAAGAGGGCTGAAATTATTCCCAAAATGATGATACAGGAATTCAGGCAGAAATCAAATACTTCTTATTAACCTGTGGAAAAAAATGTACACAAGTTTCAAACTTCACACTGAGATAGGAGAAAAATTCACGAAATTTTAATAAAAGATCTGAAATCTGAAAATATTATGTATTAAACAATATGTTATCAATGCCTGAGTTTGAAAATTATGAGACTGGATTGTTTTTTTAAAGGAGGATCATGACTGTAATAAATTCCTCAACCATTTTATGATAATATTTCTATTATAGTTATTGTATTTTTTTTAATAAACACTGGGAATGCCTTGCTAACACATGATTTAAGAATTTAATAGTGGCAGATCAGTGAAACACATGTACAATGAAAATAATAGGCTGCTAATGCTTCAGATTATAGGTGGTTACCTAGAGAGATAAATAAATTTTCTGCTGTTTCCTTTAAATGTATATTGTTAGAACAAAAACCCTAGATTTTATTGCAAACACTATACTCAGAATATGTGTAAAACATCTACATTAGCATTTGAAGACTTTAACTGTATGTGAATGTACTTGTAGCATGCATATAGCATATTTGTTGTAGAAATAGGTTTAGAAAAAAAATACATTTGGAGGCCTTGCTTTTAATATCTACACCTACTTATAACAAACTTCTTCAGATAAAAAAGAGGTTTTTCAGTAAATTATAAAATGTAATGTTTATGACACATACAGCTTAAAAACTCTTAATTTGTAAAAATATTTCTCCAGGTAAATATATTAGCTCAGATTATGTTGAGAAAAATTTGACTGTAGTATTTAGAAAAATGAAAGAAGGGAGGGAGGGAAAGAGAGAGAGAAAGAGAGAGGCAGATAGGAGAGACAGTTCTCAGGCTGGAATAAGAAGAGGAGGGAGAGGGGCGCCTGGGTGGCACAGCGGTTAAGCATCTGCCTTCGGCTCAGGGCGTGATCCTGGCGTTATGGGATCGAGCCCCACATCAGGCTCCTCTGCTGTGAGCCTACTTCTTCCTCTCCCACTCCCCCTGCTTGTGTTCCCTTTCTCGCTGGCTATCTCTGTCTCTGTCAAATAAATAAATAAAATCTTAAAAAAAAAAAAAAA
>NW_024423344.1:54209973-54246695 GCF_017311325.1 Ursus maritimus
AAAAAAAAAAAAAAAGAGGAGGGAGGGAAGACCTAGGGAGGGAGATATGGAGGAAGAAGGAAGAAAGAGGAAAGAACAAATCAAAACAATTATCAGGGCAGAGCACCCAATGCAGAGAGTAGATAAGGATATTATCCGTAAATACTGATAAGTAGGTTAAAGGATTCCTTCCTTGGGCATAGAATTTGAGAGCTGAAATAAATATTTCAGATTGTCACTTACCATTACTCCTGTGAGAAACAGGGTGTAGAAACAGCAAGTGAGCTTCCCCATGTAGAGCAGCTCCTTGAAAAGCTTTCGTGCGAGGTTCAACAGTGAAGGATTTTCATGCTGTCTACTTTAAAGTGCATAACGTTCAGACCTAGTCTATTATCCGTGGATATTCCTTCTGCCAGTATTAAGTAAGGTAAGGGAAGGTAAGACCACAAGAATCAGTAGT
The DNA here is from genome assembly GCF_017311325.1 of Ursus maritimus. Lineage (NCBI taxonomy): Eukaryota > Metazoa > Chordata > Mammalia > Carnivora > Ursidae > Ursus > Ursus maritimus. The sequence goes on from NW_024423344.1 coordinate 54,210,413, forward strand.
ACCATCTTCTCCATTGTCACTGCTTTTCCCCTCCCCACTTCCTCTTTCTCTCCCTCTCCTCCTCCCTCCTTCCCCAAGCCCCCTCTTTTCCTTACTCCACCCTCTTCTTCTTGTCTCCTTTAACAAGCATTCTAACCTTTCTTTTGTTTTGCAATGGACCTTTTTGGCAATACGGTAAAGGTTATGGACTTCTTTTCAGAATAATGTTTAAAAAAACACAAAAATACATGGACTGTAAAGGGAAATAATTCTGTTAACATGTAGTAATTAAAATTTTTGTAATATGGAAATTTATGTGCTTCTGTATTAATGTATTTAATAACATGATGCAGTGTTATGTTAATAAAACACTATAATTTCTAAGTAGTGACAAGTACAAATGATTTTTAGGGATATATGCAACAAGTGTAGAGTGGTATATAAATATCTAGGACATCTTTTTCTAAAAAAATGTCATCGTATTGTTTTTACTGATGTGGTTTATGACCAAGATTCATAATTGGAAGAAATGTTAAATTTCAATGAGAAGGTAATAAAAGTACACACATAATTTTTTTTCTAATTCAAATTCCTGAAATCTTCACATTCTATCCAAGAATCCTTTAGAGATGGTTGGATCATGCTAGAAGACCAAAGAACCATAAATCATCTATATAAAGAAACCATGAGCCTTTATTCTGTTCTCCGCATAGTTTGGACATAGCTTTTGGGTAAAACCTACTAGTCTTGATTAAGTTATGTAACTTAGGCATTTAAAACTCAATTACTATATAGATATTTGCACATTTTATTGTGTTTTTATTATTTAATATTATGGCTTTTAGAGTCCAAATCTCTCCTCAGAGTACAAATAACTAAAACTATCTTATGATACTGAAACTCTTCTCTTTGTGCCTTAATAAACAGACAGTCTAAATGAAACATTGATATTCATATAGTTAAACCACAGAATTGTGGGATCTTAATGCTTATTCCTCCTTAAATTTGTAGTGATTAAAAAAAGTGATGCTTAATTACATAGAAAAAAATGTCGTGAGAAGCTAGATACCTTGCTTTTTAAATTGTCTTAGTCATTGTACATAAATCAAAATATAGATAGAAATTCCACATACGTAGTCAACTTCTCCTTAATATGATATTTCATCTTCTATGTTCAAAATAAAAGTAAGCAATTCATTTTCATAATGCATAACATAGTTAAGAGTTCATACTAAATGACAACTTTAGATGAATGGGAAAGAATAAAAATTACTTGATGTCGGTCACAATCAGCATAAATAACTTAAAACACAGGAACTGAGCTTTCTTTGAACAGTTAAAATCTCAAACTTTTAGAGAGATAATTTCTCTCTATGTTGTACTTGATCATTCTGGGTCATTGTCTCTCTCCATCATTGGGAGAATTCACTGCACTAGTGAACCTTGCCCTAGATATATGGTTAAAAGAAGAACTGAGTTTATTATTTTCTAAGGCCATGCTCTACCCCTGGTTCCCATTCTGTCATCTCCTTTCCTGCCCCTGTCCTAACCTCTGGGTTTCAATATGCCTTTGCTCTGCTCCCTGAAACTTGACCATGCCTCTGCCCCTCCTTCCTAGTCTTAGTCTGGCTTCTCTGACTAGCCTGTCCCAATTATTTATTTTTTTAATTTTAATGGCTTAAACCATTTTTTATTTCACAGTTTTCTGTGGGTTAGGAATCCAGTCGTGGCTTACTTGGGTCCTCTGCTTCATAGTCTCTGAGAGACTGTGGTCAAGGTGTTTACTGAGTCTGTGTTCTCATCCAAAGGCTTGACTGGGGAAACATCTGCTCTCAAGCTTGCTTATGCAGCTGTTGGATTGTTGGTCTTAGTCCCTCACTGAGTGGTGAGCTGGAGGTCATACTCAGTCCCTCATTCCCAAGTGGTCTCGCTTATCAGGAAATTATGTAAGAACTACAGAAAGAATGTTAGGAAGATGGAAATCTCAGTCTTTTATAACTTATCTCAGAAGCAACATCTCATCACTTTTGTCACATTGTATTCAGTAGAAGCAAGGCATTAGGTCCAGTCCATACTCAAATAGAGGGGATTATACAAGGTGTGAATTAGGAGGTGAGATATAATATATACGAGTCAGCTTTCTAAAATGGCTTTCAGTGTTTCATACTTTCTACTACACCTTGTGAACACACCTGGGTTTAAACATTGCCTTTGTTAATGTATAAGTTTATAACTTTTTCAAATCATTTAACCTCTCCATTCTTCAGTTAAATGCTTAATGTAAGTGAAAGGGTCATATTCTCATAACTAATACAGATTCATGGGGATATGGGATTCATTTTAATAACAAACTCTATCTGTTTAATTATAGAATAAAATAAAACCTACACAATTTAAGGTCAAGTTATTCTATTCAACATGCTGTTGCTGTTGCTGCTGCTGTTGTTGCTGTTTGTCTCCCTTAACTTTATCTTGGAAGGATCACCTATATGATTGTTGCTAAAATGCTACAGCAAGGTAGGAAGAGGGTATCTAGTCTCTCGTCCTTGGTTGTCATACTTAAGTATCCACCAAGTTGTCCATATTTGTATCTGGTGTTTCATGCTTTCGTCAACTTAGATGTTTGCATTCTCACATTGTCTCTATGTTTCTTTTATTCTTGCATGCACTTCCGCATTCTGTTTATTCTAATTACTAATCCTCTCCTGGCTCTCAGTGTCATATTCTCTCAGTTAAAAGGAAAGATCACCTTGCCCCTTTTTCCTTGCTAGGCTGTACAGAGACTACATTTCCTTCCATTTCATCTGCTTATACACTGTACATAACCATCTTACATAACCCATACTATCTGTATTTTAGCCTGGATGTTGTTTCTTCTCTGTGAGGTTTACCTGCTTTCCTATATCTTAACTAGAAAATGAGGCTGACATCATAACCCTGTTGAGCAGATTTCCCAAGTAGCTGGCCTTTTATTTGTTCCACCTGCAAACTATCTTTTAAAACATTAGCTTCAAGTTAGAGAAGCAGAAGGCAGTTCTCTTGAGACCTATTCCATCTTCAGCATGTTCTGATGTCCTATTTGACCACTTTGTTTCATTAAGACAAGAAAATTTCTCTTTTTAAAAGCTTTTAATAAGGGGCACGTGGGTGTCTCAGTTGGTTAAGTGTCTGCCTTAGGCTCAGGTCCTGATCCCAGAGTCCTGGGATCATGCCCACGGCAGGCTCCCTGCTCAGCGGGGAACCTGCTTCTCCCTCTCCTCCATGCTAGTGCTCTCTCTCCACTCATGCTCTCTCTCATTATCTCTGTCTCTCTCTCTCTTTTTTTTTTAAGATTTTATTTATTTATTCGACCGAGATAGAGACAGCCAGCAAGAGAAGAAACACAAGCAGGGGGAGTGGGAGAGGAAGAAGCAGGCTCTTAGCGGAGGAGCCTGATATGGGGCTCAATCCCATAATGCTGGGATCACGCCCTGAGCCGAAGGCAGACACTTAACTGCTGTGCCACCCAGGCGCCCCTCTGTCTGTCTCTCTTAAATAAATAAATGAAATCTTTAAAAAAAAAAATAAAAGCTTTCCATGAGAAGGAGAGGGGCAAACACTGTCTCAGATTTAGGATATATATATATCCACATATATGTATATAATCTACAGATTCTTAACTTTCCTATTTCTAACTGTATAATATTAAAAGTTAAGAACTTCTTTCATTCTCAAGTTACTTTCCTAAGCCATGAAAAAAAAAAAAAAAAAACCAGAAACAAAAAAACAAAGTCTAGAGGGTCCAGAAGGTCTAGGGGCAGGAGGTGGTGTAGAGTAAAAGGAATGAATGAGAATGAAAGCACATTAGTTAATAGATCAAAATCTTATTCTATCACTATATGAGAGTAATTTGTAAATTTTGAAGCTACACACACACACACACACACACAGGCACACTTACAGATGTAACATACACAAATATAGTTGCACTATTAATGTAATTATTTACTATTTTTAAAACATAAAAAACCAAATCATTAACAGTATTTACACTGGGAAAGCTTCTCAGTCATCTTATAGTTTAAAACAAGTTTGTAAAATTCTTGTTCTTTATTCATGTAAAACCTGATTTTTTAAAAACACTATGACAACAGGGGTGCCTGGGTGGCTCAGTTGTTAAGCGTCTGCCTTTGGCTCAGGGAGTGATCCTGGTGTTCTGGGATCGAGCCCCACATCAGACTCCTCTGCTGGGACCCTGCCTCTTCCTCTCCCACTCCCCCCGTTTGTGTTCCCTCTCTCGCTGCCTGTCTCTCTGTCAAATAAATGAATAAAATCTTTAAACACACACACACACACACTATGACAACAAATTTATTGATTTTATTTTATCATGATAAATAATTATATTTAAATACATACACAGAATTTGAGAAATCAAATTACATTAACGACCTATTTCAGAGAACAAAGATGAGGCTTACAAATCATGCATTCATTATTACTGCTAGTAATATTTGATAACAGTAGCATTTTATCAAATGTATGAGTTGTGGGGTGCCTGGGTGGCTCAGTCAGTTAAGCATCTGCCTCAGGCTCAGGTCATGATCCTGGAGTCTGGGATAGAGTCCTGCTTCAGACTTCCTGCTGAGCTGGGAGTCTGCTTCTCCCTCTGTCCCTCTCTCCTGGCTCCTGCTCTCTCTCTCTCTCTCACTCTCTCTCTCTCAAATAAATAAAATCTTTAATAAAAAACAAACCAAACCCCCCCAAATGTATGAGTTACCAACTAAATGATGAAAAACGGTGATTGATTCCAGAAAAATCTGAGCACCAGGTGTTGTATGGACGTTTTGAGTCACTATATTGTACACCTAAAACAAATATTATACTGTATGTTAACTAACTGGAATTTAGATAAAAACTTAAGAAAAAAGAAGTCATTGGAGAGGACTCTGAGAGGTTAAAAAAAACTAAACAAAATATGTAAACATATTAAGCCAATAATAAAAATCTTACACTCATGTGTAGTAGTAAAAGCAAGACCAAAAACAGTAATTTAATGTAATCTCATTTTAATTGCAATTCAAATTGTTTACTTTATGACACTGTAGTTTCATTTTTTTTTTTTAAATCTGGGGAATGACACAAAGTTCCATTTTATTAAACTGTGGATGTGTATTTATGTCAAGCAAATTTTCACATTACTGCTGACCATTTAAAAACCTACATATAAAATTTTTTAATTCATTATTTTAATGGAAACTGGAAAATGTCCTAGACATAAGCTCCTTTACCTTACATTATGGCATCTGATTCATTTCTAAGGGGAAAAAAATCAGAATCTTTGGATTGTGATTCTACCTTTCCTTGATAAAAAAACAGATCATAATAGATATTGTACTTCCTGCAAAGACTGTGCTTCATACTTATTATAATATCCATGATTGACTTGGCACCAAACTCCTTTCTCTGAGGCTGTTAATTTGCAGTATAGTCATCTCTTTGTCAGAGTAATCACACTAGAACATTTCTATAGAAGAGTACAATGATGTCCTATGATGAAGACACTTGGAGAGACAAGTGAAATATAATTTATATTCCAAAAAACTCTACATGATCCTGACTCATCACATTTTATAAGAAAAACATGTCATGAGAAATTCTTAAGCTCTTTGGCAGCAACATATTATTAGCCCTCTAATTAGCTACACTCAGTAACTGTTTTAAATAAATAATATATTTATAAAGTTTCTAACACAGTAACAGTAATTAATATTTAATAGGTGGACAATATATATATAGCTTTCTTCCTTATCCATTCTCTTCTGTTGATTCAAATGCCAAGTTATCTCCTAGATGAGTAAATTGTAATTTTTCCTTAAAGTCAGCAATTTTTTTTGCCTTCATTTACCCATTATCAATTCTGAACCTCCTTGTCATTGGGAAATAGGGGCTACATCTGTCTAATTGCTCAATTTAAACTTCAGAATTGTTGCTGATGCCTCTTTTATTCTTTAAATTTTTCCCCTACCCCCTAATTTATCAATGATACCTCATTAATCAATCCATTTTACCCTTCATCTTCATTGTAACTACACAGAACAAATCATCACCATCCTTAGCCTGGACTATAATGTATGATATAACTGTAGCATTTTGTATGCTAATCATGATTTAAAAAATCTATCAACATCTCTCATTGAAATGCATATTCAGTTACCATAGAGAAGACCCACAAGATGTGGTCCTGTCTGCTTTTATGACTTTGTTTCTTACTAGTCTCCCCTTTGTGAATAGAGGTGTGTGTGTATGTGTGTGTGTGCGTGCGTGCGTGCAATTTGTTTTGTGATGATAACCAACTCTTTCTTGTATTCACACTTTGTCGATTTTATGGTTTTCAGCCAGGGATTCCTTTCCCTGCGTCTTTGAATGTCACGTAATTTAGACAGTTTGTATCTTAGTTTAAATGTATACATACACTCATCATATACATAGATATTAATCACAGTATTGATTGCAATTGCCCATCAAATGTGAGTAGATAAAATGTGTGCATCAGGTGAAAAACTGTACAGCAAAACAAATAAATGAAAACATTACCATTCAATATAACATACATGAAACTCACAAACATTGATTAAAGAAGACATTCACAAAATAGTACATATTTTATGAATCCACTTATAAAAAGCAGAGAACTGGTAAAGATTCATTAAAATTTAATATTGTGTCTATCAGGGAGGAGAAGGGACATAGTGATGGGAAAGGGGGATAAGGAGACTTTTGTGGTATGCAGGTGATGGTCTATTTATTGAGATGCAAGGTTTTACAACAATGTGTTTGCTTTGAGATAATTCATTGAGCTTATTTATAATTAGTGTGATTTTTCTGTATGAAGGTTACACTTCAACTTAAAAGGTTTCTTAAAATGACTAGTGTTTAGGTAGTTAGCAAGGAGAGTTAGGGTGTCAAACTTGATTAAGAATACATGTTTTTGTAATTAGTTGGTAGCTACAAAATCCATGTAATGGATAATAGGAGGATGTTTTCAGTGAAAGCTAGGATGGGGCTGTGAAGAATACTGAATCCTAAATTAGTGGTATAAATTTTTAGCTTATACATAATGAAGAACTTTTGAAAATTTTATTCCATTTTGCTAGGTTAAGAAATTGTCCCAAGATATAAATTATTGCCTCCTAGAGAAGGTGGTTATATAATTCATTAATGAAACTGATATATTAGTGCTTATGTCAAAAGTCAATTATCAGGCCTAGGTTTCATTTGCACAGGTGTCTCTGCTTTCTCTCTTCAGCATAGTCAAACAACTAATTGTGCCTGCACTACAGGCAGGATCAAAAGTGTCTTCACCTACTGAACTAAACTAAACCCAGGCCCTGCACTCAGTCAGCAATCTGGCCTTTCCCCATTGTCACTTATGGGGAGTTCCATAGACTTTCCATCTCAGGGAATGAAATCTTGGAGACCACTGTTTATATTTTGGTATAGACTTCTGTCCTCATTTTTCTCATCTGTTTATTTAATATGGAGGATGACTATCTCATGATTCTATCTTGGATTAAATCACACTGGTTTCTTGGGGTTTTCCTCCCACCTCATTTGACATTTGTACTTTACCCAATATCTTACCATGAAGAAGCTCCTTGGGTTCCAGTCCTGAGTTTTCTTTCCCTCCCAATCTTCCTTCCTTCCTTCCTTCCTTCCTTCCTTCCTTCCTTCCTTCCTTCCTTCCTTCCTTCCTTCCTTCCTTCCTTCCTCTTTACACTTCTTGAGTTATCTCATCCATTCCTGTGGTTTTACACACAAATCCTATACTGATCTCCCTGGCTTCTGGCAGATGTTTCACACTTGTAAAATTATAATCATAAGCCATAAATATCTTGAATTTAGCCTTGATGAAATTTGATTAACACCATATGCCACATGCCAATAGCAAAAAACTTGACAGGACACAAATGCTTTTGAGAATTCAAAGCACTTAACAATTAGTGCTTGTTTGGATAGAAAAGTAAGCGCATTAATGGATATTTACAGACCAGTTATCATACAATTTTATTTAAGTGCAATGTGTTATCTGTCTTGATATCTAAAAAATGTATTTATAATCTATTTTGAAAACATCAAAAAACATTTCTATAACATCAGTGTTATTTTTGTTTGTTTGTTTTTAACTGGTTCCAAGAACTGTTGGTTTATAATATTTTAATAATAAATGTAAGCTTAGAGTTGTATCTGTTTTCCCCATACATGATCCATTTTAGTCACTGACATTATGATAAAGCTCATTAACTATAGCCTCAAGAATCTATTACTAATAAACTCAATATATTATACTGATAATTACTATTAGTAACATTGCTAAAGTACATTTATCTTTTAAAAATCCCAAATAAAATACAGTGGACTAACTCATTAAATTATATATATGTATATTTACATAAGTATGTATTTATATACACACGCATATTATGTATATAGTATATATATTTCGTGTATGTGTTTGATTTATATGTGTATGCATGTCTACAGATGTATATTTATGTGTTGAATAACTTACTTAATATTTTAATCCAGATTTTTACTAATCCTCTCTCAAGGTTAACCTATTAAAATGAAACGCTGTGTTTTGCTCCCAAAAATATTCCTTTACAAATCTCTCCCATTCTAGTAAATTGCATTGGCATCTATCCAGTTAATTAGAAACCTAATAATAACTCATTCTTTTTTTCATCTTTTTCCTCCCCCATCCATTCCATTAGCAATTCTTGCCCTGTCTCATTTTTATTTAACTTTGCATTTTACTGCAATTAAGCTAATCGAAGCCACCATACTTTTCTCCAAAACTGCTTTTATCCATGTTCCATTCAGCATTACCCATCTGCAGGAAGTCATCTTAAAAATATTTATATATGATAATGTCACTCCCTTTCTTAAATCATTTGATGATTTTCATTGTACTTTTTAAAATAAATCTAAAGTACCTACTCTAGCTTTTAAGATTCTACCTTCAACTATTTTTCCAAAATCAACTTACACCCTTTTACTTGGTAAGCTCTTTCTTGTCAAATTGCCATAATTCTATTCTCTAAGCATCAAGCTCCTCTACTTTTCATAATTCATTAATTCACTGTTCTGTCTTGGAAATACTATTTTACAATATTCTGAGCATAGCTGACTCCTATTTTATAGTTATCAGTGCCTGTGTTGTCTTGTGAAAGATTCTAGCCCACTGCAAAGACTTGAGTAAGTCTTTCTTTTTCTTTCACTCTCCTTTTCCCTTGATAGTTACTTACATTTTTTTTAAGAATTATTTATTTTAGAGAGAGAGGGAGGAAGAGCACAGGGAGGAGAGAATCTCAAGCAGACTCCCCACTGAGCTTGGAGCCCAACTCAGGGCTTGATCTCTGGACCTTCAATTCATGACCTGAGCAGAAATCAAAAGTAGGATGCTTAACGGCCTGAGCCACCTAGCTGCCCGTCCCTTGATAGTTACTTTCAATCTAATTTTGTTTGCTTGTTTTTTTTTTTAATTTCCTTTAGTAATACTAAAATTTAAGCTCTTACAGGATAAGAAGGCTTTTCTCTCTTGTTTTGTCATCTACTGCTAACACCTAATGAAGATACTAGCATATAGTAGTGAAGGAAACCAGAATGTGTTACCCTCAAATTATTGACATTAAAGGTTCTTTTAAACTGAAAGCAGTTTAAAGAAGCAGCAAATACAAGAAAAGCTCCCTCTACTCTCTCCCTTTTTGTCTAAGCAAGAGTGTAAATTTTCCCTCTACTGGCGACAGATTCTTATCAGCGCAGAGATGGCACTGGATGATTCTGCAAACATACTTTACTCCATTTGTTCCCTACCATATACTTATCTTCCCATGGTTTGCTGCCCTTGGAAGCCTAAAACTGCTTTCTTTTGTCCTGGCATTTTTCTATAAATTTATTGTTCTTTGTTGAAGATGTTATATAAGTTGGAGTTATGAGTCCCCACTAAGGGTTACTTTTGTTTAGGTTTCTCCTGTGTGATGTCTACTGCACTTGTTAATGAACTATTTTTTCTCTTATTAATCTTTTTGTTACAGTATCAGCCAAAAACCTAAGATGAGTAAAGTTTTGTCTCTCCTACAGCAGGTGTCATAGTTTCCTATCTCAGCTGTAAGAACTACCACAAATTTAATGGATTAAAAGAACACAAATTTATTACTGTATAGTTTTGGAGTTTGAAAGTCCAAAATTAGTATAAATGGGCTAAAACCAAGGTGTTAGCAGATAGGGCTGCATTTCTTCCAGAGGTTGAAGGGACAGTCCATTTCCTAGACTTTTCCAGCTTCACGAAGCTGCCCACATTCCTTGGTTCATGGCTCCAGTCCTCCTCTACACTATATCTGCATCAATATTGAGCTGTTTATCACAGTACCATCTCTTTGGTTCTTTCTCTTTTTGCCTTCCTCTTGCATTTTTAAGGACTCTTGTGATTATATTAGGCCCAACTGGATAATCCAGGATAATAACCCCATCTCAGGGCCCCTAATCAGCAACCTTAATTTCATCTGTACCTTTAATTCTCCATTGTCCTATAAATTTACACATTCACATGTATTGAGAAGTAGGATATATATTTGGGGGCCCATTATTCTGCTTACCACAGTAGGTAATGGTCAAGTTTGTTTTGTTTGTTTTTCAATGAATGAAGAAGGGATAAAATTTTCCTTTAAGTACCTGTCTAGTAACTCTCTGCTATGAATGCTTGGATAGGTGAATGAGGTGACATTGCATTACTCCTAAGCCTATATTCAGGATTCATAAAATTTTATTTTTGCTTACACTTCTTTATTTGACAGTGTTCTCCCACACAAACAAAAACAGAATTATCCTAAGTGTATAAAGCAGCATAGTGCTGTGGACAAGTTTGCGTCTCAGGGAAAAACAGAGCTGAAATTGAAATGTTCCCAAAAATTACTCAAGTGATTGTAAAATCATGGCCAACTCATAAAGCATTTCTTTTTTTTTTTTTAAGATTTTATTTATTTATATGACAGAGAGATAGAAAGAGAGCACAGGCAGGGGGGAGCAACAGGCAGAGGGAGAGAGAGAAGCAGGCTCCCCGAGGAGCAGGGAGCCTGATGCTGGGTTCAATCCCAGCACCCTGGAATCATGACCTCAGCCGACGGCAGACACTTAACTGACTGAGCCACCCAGGCACCCCTTATAAAGCATTTCTATTTGTAAGTCTCTTAATACACAAAGTAAGGATATTATCATTTTTAATACTTCAGTCCTGTTTATGGGAAGTATTTTACAGAGGGTAGGTGTCAGTAAGTACTATTTGTTTCAGGAACCCACAACTATATGGCCAATTACTCTTCAACAAAACAGGAAAGAATATCCAATGGGAAAAAAGACAATCTCTTCAACAAATGGTGTTGGGAAAACTGGACAGCAACATGTAAAAGAATGAAACTGAACCACTTTTTTCTAAAGCAATCACGCAGTTAGTGATTTGGCAGGTTGTGTCTGTCAAAAGTAGACTATAGAAAAAGTCACTGAAAAGATTACTCCAGTTCTTTAATACCCATTCTTTCTTTACAAATGTTGGTTTCATTTCCTTTAAACATCTGTTCTGAAATAATTTACCATTTCAGCTCTGTTTAACTTCTAGCATTTGTGACTCATTCTGTTTTTCTTAATCACTTCCAAAAAAGTAGTCATAATCTCCCTCAATTGCTTGGGGGAGAGGAAGTAGAACACATCTATTCCTTTTCATCACAATTTAAACTGGATGCAATTCATGTTCATAAAAATAATTTTCAAATGATGACAAATTAAAACACTTATTTTTGCATCTCCTTTGATAAGAATGCATTGTATCTATATGTTTTTAAAAACTTCAAGGAGACAAATGTTATGATAATTTCTATTTCCCAATCCGGTCCTCTTTATTAGCCTTTTCATGTGAACTATAAAACATCAGAAGTGCCATTAAATCACTTTCCTATGTGGGTATGGGTATTTTTATTACATATACATGGACATATACATAGGTTTGTATTTTCACTACCTTTATACGTGAAGTTTATTTCACTTTATCTGTCCTGTGCTTACTTGTTTTATATTTTAAGGGTCTTTTTTCTCAATTGTACTTTAAAGTTGCTTTTTTGTTCATATCTGAGTAATAAATGTACACAGTGTTAAAGTCACAAAGTGCAATGAGCTTATAAAATATCAATAGCAGGGGCGCCTAGTTGTCTCAGTTGGTTAAGCGTCTGCCTTCAGCTCAGGTCATGATCCTGGGGTCCTGGGGTCCTGGGATCGAGTCCTGCATCGGGCTTCCTGCCCAGTAAGAAGACTGCTTCTCCCTCTCCCTCTGCTGCTCCCCCTGCTTGTGCTCTCGCTCTCTCTCCTATGCTCTGTCAAATAAATAAGTAAATAAATAAGTAAATAAATAAATAAATAAATAAAATCTTTAAAAAAAATCAATAGCAGATGCTCACTGGCCTCTTTTTCTCTGAACATCATCCCACTTTCTAGAGGCAATACTTTTCATTGTTTTAAATCTTGTCATGCACTATTGCATCTTTATTTACCATATTATACATCATCATTTGTCTTCCACTTATAGAAGATGGGGATTATAGCTTTCTTATATTCTTAGAACTTCCCTTTCATAGTCATGACAGTGTTTTTCTTTGAAAAGAAATTCTCTTCTTTCAATGCTATCACTCAGTGAATGATACTTCATTCATATTATCTTTATTGTAGAATATAGGATGCTTAAATTGCTTAATTTTTTTTCATATTTTATGTTTAATTTTAACATTACTCACTCATCAATTGTTTAAAAATACGCAATAGAATTTTATATATAGTCTATCTTCTCATATAGTATCAGAAATTTTTTTGAGGGGCAAGGTGGATTATATTTGGTTTTCTTTTGTTTTATTATATATTTTCAAAATATTATTCTGCATTTCAGGTGTCCCTCTCCAATCAACTTGAGTTTTGAGTTTTTGTTAAGACTCCTGTAAACCTCTTGTCTCAACCTTTCCCACTGTTGACAGTATTGAAATTCTCTTCATAATTGTATAGATCCACACCAAAAGTATGTAATAGCTAAAATGAAGGTATAAGTCTATGATTTCTTACTTTTTTTTAAAAGATTTTTATTTATTTATTTGACAGAGAGAGTGCACAAGGAGTGGGAGCAGGCAGAGAGAGAGGAAGAAGCAGGGTCCCCGCTGAGCAGGGAGCCCAATGCAGGGTTCAATTCCAGGACACTGGGATTATGACATGGGCCATAGGCAGACTCTAAACTGACTGACCCACCCAGGTGCCCCACTGTTTTTCTTAAAAATAACCATATTCAGAGTTCACAAATTTATTTAAAGAATTATTCACCATGATCAAGTGGAATATATTCCTTGGCTGTGGGAGTGGTTGATTATTTGCAAATCAATCAACATGATACACCACATTAATAAAAGAAAGGATAAGAACTACATGATCCTCTCAATTAGATATAGAAAAAGCATTTGACAAAACATAGCATACATTCTTCATAAAAATTTTCAACAAAGTAGGAATAGAGGGAACATAGCTCAAGGCCATATATGAAAAAAATCATAAAGGCCATATATGAAAGACCACCGAAGCTAGTATCATCTACAATGGGGAGAAACTGAGAGCTTTTTCTCCATGGTCAGGAATAATACAGGATGTCTACTCTCACCATTGTTATTTAACATAGTAGAGGAAGTCCAAGCCTCAGCAATCAGACAACAAAAAGAAACAAAAGGCATACATCCAAATCAGCAAGGAAGAAGTCAAACTTCCGCTGTTCAAAGAGGACATGATACTCTATGTAGAAAACCCAAAAGATTCCACAAAAAATTGCTAGAACTGAATCACAAATTTAGTAAAGTCGCAGGATATAAAATTAATGTACAGAAATCTGTTGCATTTCTATACACCAATAATGAAACAGCAAAAATAATAAATAAATATCAAGGAATCAATCCCATTTACAATACACCAAAAACCATAAGATATCTAAGAATAAATCTAACCAAAGAGATAAAGGATATGTACTCTGAAAACTATGGAATACTTGTGATAGAAATTGAAGATGACACAAAGAAATGGAAAAATATGCCATGCTCATGCATTGGAAGAACAACTATTGTTAAAAACTCTATACAACCCAAAGCAATCTACACATTTAATGCAACCCATATCAAAATACCACCAGCATTTTTCACAGAGCTAGAACAAACAATCGTAAAATTTGCATGGAACTACAAAAGACCCTGAATAGCCAAAGCAATCTTGAAAAAGAAAAGCAAAGCAGGAGACATCACAGTTCTGAGCTTAAAGCTATATTACAAAGCTGTAGTCATCAAGACAGTATGATATTGGCATAAAAACAGACACAAAGATCAATGGAACAGAACAGAAAACCCAGAAATGGACCCACAACTACATGGTCAACTAATGTTCAGTAAAGCAGGAAAAGGTATCCAATGGAAAAAAGAAAGTCACTTCAACAAATGGTGGTGGGAAAACTGGACAGTAACACGCAGAAGAATGAAACTGGAGTGCTTTCTTACACCATACACAAAAATAAATTCAAAATGGATTAAGACCTAAATGTGAGATAGGAAACAATCAAAATCCTAGAGGAGAACTCAGGAAGAAACCTCTTTGACATTGGTTATAACAACTTCTTATTAGATATATCTCGTAAGGCAAGGGAAACAAAAGAAAAATGAACTATTGGGATTTCATCAAGATAAAAATTTCTGCACAGAGAAGGAAACAATCAACAAAACCAAAAGGCAACCTTTGGAAAGGGAGATGATATTTGCAGTGACATATCTGATAAAGGGTTAGTATCTAAGATCTATAAAGAACTTATCAAACTCAGCAACCAAAAATCAAATAATCCAGTTAAGAAATAGGCAGAAGACATAAATAGACATTTTTCCAAAGAAGATATCCAGATGGCTAACAGACATGTGAATACATGCTCCACATTACTCATCATCAGGGAAATACAAATCAATACTATGATGTGATATCACACCTGTCAGAACAGCTAAAATTAACAACACAGGAAACAACAGATGTTGACGAGTATGGGGTGAAAGGGGAACCGTCTTGCTCTGTTGGTGGGAATGTGAACTGATGCAGCCACTCTGGAGAACAGTATGGAGGTTCCTAAAAGGTTCAAAACAAAACTACGCTACAACTCAGCAGTTGCACTACTAGGTTTTTACCCAAAGGATCCAAAAATACACATAGAAGGGGTACATGCACCCCAGTATTTATAGCACCATTATCAACAATAGCCAAACTATGGAGAGAGTCCAAATGTTCATCAATTGATAAGTGGATAAAGAAGAGTGGTATATATATATATAATGGAATATTACTCAGCCATCAAAAAATGAAATCTTTCCATTTGCAACAACATGGGTGGAGCTAGAGTGTATTATGCTAATTGAAATAAGTCAGTCAGAGAAAGACAAATACCATATGATTCCACTCATATGTGAAATTTAAGAAAGAAAATAGATGAACATATGGAAAGGAGGGAAAGAAAAAAAGGAAAGAGGGAAAAGAGTGATGAGAGACTCTTAATCATAAGGAACAAACTGAGGGGTGATGGAGGAAGGTGGGTGGGGGATGGTCTAGATGGGTGATGGGTATTAAGGAGGGCACTTGATGATGAGCATTGGGTGGTGTATGTAAGTGATGAATCACTGAATTCTACTCCAGAAACCAATATCGTACTGAATGTTAACTACCTAAAATTAAATAAACAAATAACGAAAGGTGGGAGGGAAGGAAGAAGGAAGGAAGGAAGGAAGGAAGGAAGGAAGGAAGGAAGGAAGGAAGGAAGGAACTTATAGGCCAGTGTCTCTTATTAACTGAGAGGCCATGATCCTGAGTAAAAAGCTAATCAATATAATCCAGTAACTTAAAAGGATAGCCCACATACCTCAGAATTCTCTCCTAATCTTTCCTAATTTCTCTTCAACACTGAGGCAATCGTTGCTGGAGTTTCTTTAACTACAGATGATTTTCATCTATTCTGGAGGGTATGGCACCATACAATATGCATTTTTTGCTGTCTTTTTCATTCACTGTAATGTACTTGAATTCATCCATTTTGTGTCTATCAGTAGTTGGTTACTTTTCATTGCTGAGTAGTATTTCCTCATATGTGTATATCATTCTTTTGTTAATGGATATTTGTTTTCTGTCACAATTAGTTATAATGAATAAAGACACTATGAACATTAAAAAAAATACTTAATACACTGCCTGGTCCATAGTAAGGGAAATATAAATGGTAGTGCTTTATATTATTCTTATTGTTGATTTTGTTACTCACGTATGTATGTATACAATGTGTATATATAGAACAGAATATAAAATGCATATATATTATATGCATATATTTAGTATGCATATATATTATCTATGATACTATACATATGAAACTTACATGTAACATTGATTGCTTATTATCATAAAGGAGAATGCCTCAGTTACTTGAGAAAGTTCTGAATGTGGTCTCTGCAGTTATCTCTGATAATCTCAGTGTGGTTAATAAGAAATATTTCGGTACTGAATGTTTCTGAAGTATCTAAATTTCTACTGTTAAGATATGGCTGGCTTTGGAATACAGCTCAGTCAATTTAATTGATCAATTATTGGTTGAATAATTGTTTAATCTTTCAAACTATAGATAATTCAAAAGATAAGATTCAGGAGAGTTTGTTTTTATTATAATTTGTAAGTCCCTATTTCTTTTGTTAAAATTAGTGTCCAGGGTATAAAAAAGAGTTACTTTGGATATATAAATTCAAATCTTTACATTCACAGGAAAAAAAAAAAAGATCATCTTTTAATTAAGATTTAAGAATCTTATTTAATAACCTGGATTTTAATTTCCCCAATGGCAGTTTAGATGAATAATTTCTACTTAAATACATGTTAACTTTCAGAAAATACTAGTATGAAATGTGTGAAAGCAAAGTAATAATAATAAGAAGAAGGAGGGGATAGGAGAAGAAGAAGAAACCTACTTGGATTTTTTTCTGTATTTCCTATTTCCTATTTTTCTGTATTTCCTAATACTTCTCTCTTTTACATAAATTGCATTAATTACTAAACTGTTTTGTGATAACTTGTTTTATAACTTATAATAATGTGTGTAGTCTCTTAAATGGAAAGGTACAGAAGGTTAAGGAGCTCTTCTGCTTTTAAAAAATATTTGCATATTTTTAGCTCTTAAACTATTGGAAAACCTTATTAATTCAAATCAAGACCCAGAATAGAAGAAGATCGTAATTTTCTTATATTACTAAAAATGGGAAATATTATGGCATTCTATTGAAATAAATTTATTATGATAATTTTGAGTCAAATTTAGTTCTAAGCAAGTTGAAAGTACTGAAAATTTTTTTCTAATCACTGCCAACACATATTAAATTATTTGCTAATTCATTGAGGAATTTTCCCTTCGGATAATACATACAATTTTAAATTGGAAAAAGAAATAAATAATTATTTTAGTCTCAAAATTATTTCAGTGAAACATTTTTGATTCCCACATAATCTACATGCTAAAATCATCATACATTTGACTGAAAGTAATTGAGGGAAACTTTTGGTTTGAACATGATGAAATAATTTTCTGTCCTTTTCTTCTCTTAACCAGAAGTGGAAAGAAAAACAGAAACAAAACCCCTGTTTTCAGATAAAACATGTCATGGCAAAGAAAAATGTATAAAGTTGAAGTATTTTTTAAGTCACTTACTTATTTTTTAAAGCAGATACAGAAAAATCCAGGTTTCTAAACATGCATAAAACAATGAATGAAAAATGGGGAAACACATCAGGAGTATCACAGAAATAATTTGTAATTTTGCCACTTTTTAGATTCGTAGGAAAGATTAAATAAAAATGTGAAAATAGAGTGATTGGATAAAAGCCTGTTTAAAAGGTAATCTCATGCCATGTTTCCTGTCTTACCAGCCAACCTGCTTCTTCCAGAAGCCTAGAACTTTCAGGAAGTCCATCTATAGACATTAAACCAGAGAGACTAGATTTAGCAACATTATTCACAAAGGAATAAATAATGGAACCTAGCATACTAAATGTAAGGACATTGAAACTTCCTTCATCTTTCCGGATCCTTAGAATTGACAAGCATAATTTTCCTGATAAGATTTTGGCTAAGATTCTACCTAAGGAAAAATGAATCATGTAGAGAAAGGACCTAATAATCAGGGGTTCTTCCCAAAAATCTAGTGGCTTTCATTTCAATAAACTCAGTCATTGAAAGCATCATGTATGCAGAATTTCCAACAAATCTTTTGGGAAATATTAAATATAAAAGGGTAACCAAAAATGACCTACATTTTGAGGAAATTTCCCAGTATGAAAGAATGATATCCAAAACTAGCAAACAAACAAGAACACAAAAAAGTAACTCATTGGAAATGCAGAAGTGAAATATCTGGAAAAAAGATTCATATCTCTTCTTTTCCAGAGAGATAATAGAGCAAATTTCATTTATGACATGGATTAGAAAGTATATGCAAAAAAAAAAAAAATCGGAAATACAAAGCATAGTTCCTAGAAATTAAAACAAAACTTTGTTGTTCCTGTTTTTTAAATAACTGTTTCTGGAAGATATATTTTAAAAATATATCCAAAAGTAGAACAAAAAACATGCAGATATTGTGAAGAAGGGTGAAATTATGGGATTTTAAATAGTAAATCCACATGATCAACACATAAACTAAAAAATTTAGAATAATAAATTAGGGAAAACATGGAAGGGAAATTATCCAAGAAAATAAAATATAGAGGGCAATTTTGAACAACTTTGGTTGCCCTCTGAATGTTTAGCATAATTAATTAAAAATAAAATAGATACTGCTTTGAGATTCTGATTTCAAGTGTTTTGGATATATACTCAGAAGTGGGATTTCTGGATCACATGGTAGTTCTAATTTTAATTTCTAGAGGAACCTCCACACTGTTTTACATAAGGCTGTACCAATTTGTAATCCTAGCAACCATGTACAAGAGTTCCCTTTTATGCCACATCCTCACCAACACTTGTCAATTTTGCTTGTTTTCTGTTTGATCATAGCCATTCAGACAGTTGGGAGGTGATATTTCATTGTGGCTTTGGTTTGCATTCCCTAATTATTAGTGATATTGAGCAATTTTTCATGTACCTCTTGGCAGTTTATATGCCATCTTTGGAGAAATGTATAATCAGGTTCTTTTTCCATTTTTTAATCAAATTATTTTTCCCCAAAAAATGTAGTTTTCATTTTCATGTGCCTTCTGGTGTATGATCTTGGATTTAGTGAAGCTGAAGCAGAAAAAATTAATGTCCCCACTATATATAACAAAATGGCAATCCTTTTACTATTTCTAAGGTAATTATATGAAAGTTTAAGCTTTAATGTAATTCAGGAATCCTTAAATATATGTCAAAAATAAATCTTGTTTAATAAAATGATTACTAACTTATAACAGGTATTTATGGTCTATGCATAGATTTGAGACTATTAAGGAAATGACATGATGACGATTTTATCCCATAAATCTTAAGGCAAATAAATATCCAAATATGTAGGAAGAGAACATGAAATCAATCAAAAGTAAGGTGGTTCATTAAAACAGAAAAGTAAATAATTTTCCTTCACATTTAGTTTTGCATATTTTATGAAGCAAGTGAATCCTTAAATTTTTAAGCATATATGAATGTTGCTTTTGATCTTTGTATATTAAACATTTCTATATAAATCATAACTGGCAAATCTAAGGACTTCTCAATGTTTTTGTACTTGTGTGTGTGTGTGTATTTTATTTTATTTTACTGTTTTATTTTTTTATTTTATTTAAATTCAATTAGCCAAGGTATAGTACATCATTAGTTTTTGATATAATGTTCAGTGATTCATTAGTTGAGCATAACACCCAGTGCACGTGCCCTCTTGAATGCCCATCACCCAGGTACCTCATCCCCCCACCCTCCTTTCTTTCCACAACCCTCAGTTTGTTTCCAGGAGTCCAGAATCTCATGTGGTTTGTTTCCCTCTCTGATTTCTTCCTTTTCAGTTTTCTCTCCCTTCTTGTATGTACTTGTTTTTTAAGAACACTTATGTTCTTTACAATTTTGTAGGTGCACAGTTCAGCATCATAAAGTGTTAGCACTATGTTTACAACAGATCTCTAGAACTTTCTCATCTTGCATAACTGAAATCATATACCTACTGAACAAGAACTCACATTTTCACTTTCTCCGAGCCCCTGGCAACCACTCTTTTATTCTCTGATTCTACGAGTTTGATTATTTACCTTACATAAGTGAAATCATGTAGTTGTTTTGTTTGAAACTGGCTTATGTCACTTAGCATATGTCTTCAAGGTTCATCCATGTGGTCACAGATGGCAGGATTTCCTTCTCTTTTTAAGGCTGTTTTATGAATATCAAATGAATATACCACATTTTCTTTATCCATTCATCTGTGAATGGAAACTTAAGTTCTTTCATATTTTGGCTATTATGAATAATGCTACAATGAGCATGGTAGGACAGATATCTCTTGAAGATCTTGAATTCATTTTCTTTGGATATATATTCAGAAGTGGAATTCCTGGATCATATGGTAGTTTAATATTTAATTTTTGAGGAAACTTCATAATGTTTTCCATAGTAACTGTGCCACTTGTGGTTTAGATTTGCATTTCCCTGATGATTAAAGATGTTCAACAACTTTTTATATACTGTTTGGCCATTTATATGTTTTCTTTGCACAAATACCTATTAAAGTCCATTTTCCACTTTATAATCATGTGTTTTTCTTTCTGCTTAGTGAGAAGTTTATATATATATATATATGTATATATATATGATATTAGCATCTTATCAGATACATGTTTTGCAAAATTTATTCCTGTTCCATGGGTTTCCTTTTTGCTATTAAAATATTGTAGTACTTAAGCAGCTTTAAGACATAGCAGTTAGGTGTAGTAAGCTCACATAAAAGTCCTCTATTAAAATGAGATTTGCATGAAGAAGTAGGAATTTGTTACTGGTTTAAATACATAGTACCCAATTATTTCCAATTCCAAAACACATCTTATCCTAAGGTACAGTTGAAGAGATTCAAATTTAGAGAATTTGGATAACTTCCAACTGTCATTTAAATAAGTGATGGAAATATGGATTGAACAATAAATCATAAATCTCCCTGACTGGTGAAATTTTCTCAATACTTAAACTAATGTAATGAATAATTATGAATTATGGCTTACAGCCTGTGATTTGTGGCCTCAAATTGAATAGTCTCACTACCACAAGAACATCCATAATAATGAAAAAGTCATAGGAACTGTTCTTAGGGTATGAGAGTTTCAGGAATTCACAATACAATCACAGAAACAATTTTTAAAATTTTAATTTCTTTAAAAGCCTCTTGACCTTTTTATCAAACAAGGAGATGTATAACTTCAAGTCTCATGTCAGGCTCATTTTGTATTAGCTAATTCTGAATTGTTTAAGATATATAATAATAAGTAGGTAAGATATTTTTAGCAGAAATCACATTTATACAGTAAAGTGATTCATAAAGCCAACTGGTGTATTAGTGGCCTGCTTAGATCTGATTGATTTTGAATTTTCTGAGCAGATACAGGAGACTGAAGTTTTGATTCATCCCACTTTTGACACAGACCATTCATTTCATTATAAGCAAAAGCTGTGAGATGGGCCTCACTTTATCTTCATTTTTATTTTCCACTGAGTTTCAGGCTTTGAGTTAAGAAAAGGTTCCACCACCAATGAAATAGCTAGAAAGTGAAGTTATACTTCATTTTAGTGGGTAAAGATAAAAACCATGCCCTGAATTATACGTGGCTTGAATTACAATTAGGTGAAAGAAATTAAAATTCACTTTTTCAGGGAAAATTAGTAAAAGGAAGGAAGAAAACATTTAAGAGTGCCTGATTACAAGAATTTTTATGTTTTCATCTAAAGACAAGAACAGATCAGAGTTAATGACCCCAAACCAAGATCAAACAAGTCTGAGACAGGACTGAGTCAGATTATAAAACAAATTCTCAAAAGGTAATTAAGTAAGGAGAGAAATTTCTCAGAGTTAGTATGGAATAACTTGAGCTTAAAATTTTTTTTATGCTACTTTGAAATGATTCACTAAGCTACAGCAGAGCACTTCTGTGTGAATATAATTGATCATCCTGAAAGGATGATAGCAATGCCATCTTCAATATGTGTGTATAAGTTGTATAGTAAGTATATACATATTTATTAAAATAACTTTAAAATTAATTGTATTTTTAATCATTCCTGAAATTAGTTACAACTTAGAGGATCCAGTAAAATATCAGAAAATGATAAATTGCAAAGGATAAAATTAAGCTGTAACACTCTACTTTTCAAACAATATCATTTGAATTGTATTTCTTTTTCTGATTGCAGAGACTAAAGAGTTTTTCTTTGTTTTCTTTTTTATTTTCTTCTTTCTAATTTTGCTTTGTGTTTGGTGACTAGATAGGGTTTTTAATCTCCTAGGAAAAATTAGAAGAATTAGTCATTGAAGACAATAAAATAGCGTGGTTTCTACTCAGAGAGTGTCCCCAAGTAATCATTCCTGCACAATACCGTTTTCTTCAAGGCAGTGAGAATTGTATAATTGATGATTTGGGTATGGAATTATTATGTACTAATAACAGTGCATGGGCTATTACCATGTGATATCTCTTGCTGCTTTATAATTAGCTCTGTGTATGGTTTGGACAAGTGGCTGTGTACTTCACAGACTGTCCACCAGGTAGACAATAACGGCTCCTTGGGAGCCAATTAGTTGGGCCTGTCAAGGCCAATTTCAGCAGTGTTTGGTTTGTGGATTATGAGCCAAAAGCTGTAATTGTGACAAACATATAGAAGAGTTGATGTAATAGAAAATAATATCCACTTTGACAATGCAAATTCTTTTCCATTCATGTTTGTTCATTATTATAAGAAAGAATTATTGCTTAGAAGTCTAAGATTTGAAATTGCTGGAGTGTTTAGCTGACAATGAGTAATAACTAAAAATTCTTATTTTTAGAATAGAATCTTTATTTTGAATGAAAATGAAAGAGCAAAGGGAAGTGAGGCTTCATTAGTCCTTTTGCAAAGGCAATAATAACAATACTTGTTAGATATATTAACAGTTTCTTTAAGAATTGAATCCATGATAGAATAGGCAGCACAAAAATAAGTCCTGTTTCATAAGGTATTTTTGTTATTTTGTTGTTTTTATTTCAAGACTAACACTTTAAACAAATTCAGGATCATTCTATATGAATGGTAGGCCTAAATTTTGCACAAGGCTGCACTAGTAGAATCTGGCAATTATGTATATAAAACAAGAATTTTGGGGCGCCTGGGTGGCACAGCGGTTAAGCGTCTGCCTTCTGCTCAGGGCGTGATCCCAGCATTATGGGATCGAGCCCCACATCAGGCTCCTCCGCTATGAGCCTGCTTCTTCCTCTCCCGCTCCCCCTGCTTGTGTTCCCTCTCTCGCTGGCTGTCTCTCTCTCTGTCAAATAAATAAGTAAAATCTTTAAAAAAAAAAAAAAGAATTTTATCAACCCCTTTCTTTTCTAACAGCAAGAAACTGATCCATTAATGTTCTCTGTCTTCCTCTTTATGTTACAAATGGAGAGAGGATATTCCTGCAAACCAGACACCACTCTATTCATAGGGCTAATATTGACACCTACATGAGTGAATTAAGGGGTGACACAAGTGTCAGCCAACATCAAAAATCCTTTATCAAAATCACCACATCTAAAATTTCCAGTATTAGACCAATTTACAGAATAAAATATGATCTTAGAATGTTGCTGATGAATGCAAAGTAGAAATAGTGTACAGGCAATTTCCTAAAGGCATTTTTGCATATTTTAAAAGAAAATGGTTAAACTGTTGACTAGTTATTATGTAAAGGTCAGCTGTATTACTAAAGTTATCGAGAGGTCTATCTATGTCAAATATAAACCAAATGAGTGATGTGATACATATTTACATATAAAATAGTCAAAGTGTGGGGTTTGGGGACACCTGGGTGGCTCAATTGGTTAAGCCTCTGCCTTTGGCTCCAGGTCATGTCCTGGGATCGAGTCCTGCATCAGTCTCCTTGCTCAGTGAGGAGCCTGCTTCTACCTCTGCCAGCTGCTCACCTGCTTGTGTGCTCTCTCTGTCTTTCTCTCTTTTTCTCATTCTCTCTGATAAATAAATAAATTAATTAATTAAATAAATAAATAAATAAATAAATAAAATCCTTTTTAAAAATGTGGGTTTTGTTATAGTGCTCATTCTGTAAATTACTGAAATTGTGAAAATTACTGTACTTTAATCTTATCTAAGAAGTTTCTTTCAGTAATTTGCTTACTGTAAACTAAAGTTCTGCAAGTAAGGAGACACATTTTATTTGTTTAACCATCTTCTACATTGTCAAACACCATGACTATATTTGACAAAGTAATATATTATTTTTTATTTTTCTCTAAAATGAATTTATAAATAGTACCATGAATTTCATAAAATTGACCACATAATTTTTCTTGGAAATATTCCAAAAATTTTCCTTCAATAGTCTCATTCTTTCATTTCTTAAATAATAATTTTTTAACAGAATTATGATGTAGTAGTGTTATATCTAGAGCACAGTTTTTTAAGTATTAATTTTGGCTATTGACAAAATAGAGAAGACAATGCAAGTCTGGGTCAGTTATATAAATTGTATTATATTTGTAAAATTCTGTTTGGAGTTAAACGAATAAAAATTATCAATGTTTGCTTGTTACCATTTAGATATGTTGTATATTGTTAGAAATTCCCATTTCTAACAATATTTCTTAAAAGAATAAAACCCCAATTAAAATAATACCCAATTTTTGTCATTATATATTATTCTGGCTATATGAATTTAATTTCATAGAAGGAATTACAATGTATGAATTTAAACTTCAAGTTATTTAAACCAGTTATATTTTTAAAAACATTTTGTGGGGCGCCTGGGTGGCACAGCAGTTAAGCATCTGCCTTCGGCTCAGGGCGTTATCCCAATGTTATGGGATTGAGCCCCACATCAGGCTCCTCCGCTATGAGCCTGCTTCTTCCTCTCCCACTCCCCTTGCTTGTGTTCCCTCTCTCGCTGGCTGTCTCTATCTCTGCCGAATAAATAAATAAAATCTTTAAAAAAAAACATTTTGTGGACAAAAGCCAAATATAAATTAATAGTGATAAATTGCATTTCATTATTATCTTATGTTTGGATTTCAGTAAAGTTATTAAAATGGTAATAACTAGAAAACAATGTTGTGTTATTAAGATGTTAACAGAGATTAAGGAGTATACCTGAATTGCAACTTTAATACTATTAAGGTATTAGTTGAAGATATGACGCACCAATATATGCAGTATGCTGGTCCACAAAGCAAAACTGCATAAATTGCAAAGAACTAAAAGCATGCATTGGGTGTACTTTAACATTTGATAACAAGAAGATACACTGAAACTGAGTGATAATAAAGTTATAATATATAAACAGGTGTTATAAGGTAAACATCGATAGAGATAAACCTATTGTATTAAAACTACATACTAGAAAATGATTGAATCAACAATCTTAGCTTCTACTTTAAGAAGTCAGTAAAGACCAAATTAAACATCAAGTAAATAGAAGAAGGGGAAACAGTAAAAATTAAAGCAGAAACCAGTGAAGCAAATCAACGAACCCCTAAATTTGTTCTTTGAAATGTTAATGATGTTGATTAATCCCTAATAAGGTTAATAAGAAAATATTACATACAACTTTGTTTCAAAAACATTCAACAGTTCAAATTCAACACACACACACAGATGAAAAATTCGAATAGCTTGCTATATGTTAATGTTACCAATTCTGACATTTTAAATACTTACTGTAAGAAAACCCCAGCCCTAATGGCTTTATTGGTAAAGTCTATTAAATACTGGAGAAGGAAAAAATATTCTTACATACACAAACATTCACATATATGTTTTATGTTACTATCAGAACCCTGAAACTAAAAGTTGGCAGTCATTACCAGACAAAGAAATGACACTTTCTCATGGGAAGTTTTGTTTTGTTTTTTTTCTTTGTTTGTTTTTTGATGCAGAAAATGTGATTTTATTAAAGCATTGGGATAGGACCCAGGGTCAGAAAGAGCTCTGGAAAGTTTTTAAAATAACAAATTTGGTATATTTAATAGATAGCAAGTTATTTAAATTTTCTCTGTGTGTGTATGTGTGTTGAATTTGAACTGTTTAATATTTTTGACACAAAATTATATGTAATAGATGGGTATTATTACCAAAATATTATCAAATCAAATTTTAAAATCCAGATACTGCACAATGCCATCACCTAGAAAATTTTCTTTGTGACTCCCCTTTCCCTTCAGTCTCTATGCTAGATATTTGCTTTCTAATTTCTAGTACTACCGATTAATTTTGACCATTCAAATTCATATTAATAGAATTACATGCACTATTTTGTGTCTTTTACTCAGCACTGTTTTGGAATTCATCTATGTTGCTATATTTGTGGGACAGTAAAGCAGAGAACTCAGTTAAGCTGTGCCTGTACTTCTGACCTTTAGAACTGTAAGGTAATAAATGTATACAACTAAACTACTCAGTTTGTGGTAATTTTGTATGTAGCATAGAATGCCAATATTATAATATACCTTCATTTTCTAATTAAAAATTTATTTAAAAAATGATCAACTCTTTAGTAAAAATATTTATTTTTTCTTCTTGTTGAAACATTTAGGTAGGATGCTTTGAGCTCCAAAGAGTAGAAATGTGATTCATATTGGATTGATCAATAAGGGATTTCATTGGCTCACAGCAATGGAAGTACAGAGGTAGTTGGAATTCATCCACAATTTGATCAGGATAGCTCTACTAGTTCTGCCTTTTTAGTATGGCTCCTTCCTCACGTGGTTTTAGATGGCTACAGCAACAACCAGACTCTCAAGATTTCTGATTCATCTAAAGTGTTCTATTTTAATGATACATAGAGGCTTCCCATCCTGAAGCTGCTGATAAACCTCTTCCTTTCATGGAAACAAATTCGCATAGGTGATTCCATCCCTGTATCAAAAGAGCAAGGCAGATGGGATGAGGATGAATGCTAGGCTTAGCAGTACCTCCTTCTGGAGCTAGTGACCAGTACCCCAGACTTATTTATTGCTACACAGTGGGGGAGGGTGAAGTGGATTTAAGGGTTTACAAATAATGTCCCCTGCAGATATTCCCTAGAAATGACCCATATCTACAAGATAAAGTCTATACACTTAACATATCATTCATAACCAACCAGGGCATGACTCCTTCTTGACACTTCAGCTTTACCTCCTTCATCTCAACTATTTTCTCTTATTTCTTCCACACAGTTTATTTCCATTGTTTTCATATTAATTTACTATGCTGAGCAATTGTGTTTTTCTATGTTGAACAATACAGGTCTCCTCTGCCTTCTCTAGATGTCATTTCATGTCTGATAGCTAATTAACTCTTCAAGAATATATTTATGCTGGGGCACCTGGCTGGCTCAGTTGTTAGAGCATGTGATCTTGATCTTGGGGTTGTAAGTTTGAGCCCCACATTGAGTATAGAGATTACTTAAAAACAAAATCTCTAAAAAATATATATTAATGCTTTTATTGACATGGTAATAGAGAATGATTAGATGATCATACACAATGTCATTTATAAAATGCTTTTCCACATTTGTTAAAAAAAAGTTAGTTTTTTGTACTTCAAATCTAGATTTTATTTTTTAATATGTAAATAAACTTTTTACTTTTATTTTTTTATTCTTAAATATTTATTTTAGAATATTTTTAGATTCAGAGACAGTTTGAGGAGACAGTGCAAAGAGATTCCATATATACTGAATTTCCCCTATTATTTTTCATTGTGGTAAAAATATATAGAAAGTTTATCATTTTAATATTTTTTCTGTATAGTTTGGTAGTGTTAATAGTATTCACATTGTTGCAACATAGATCTCCAGAACATTTTTTTCACCTTGCAAAAGTGAAGTTCTATAACCACTGAACAATGACTCCTGATTTCTCCATTCCCCCAGGCCCTGGCAACCACTATACTACTTTTCATGTCTGTGAGTTTGACTGCTTTAAACCCCTCATATAAGTGGAATTATACAGTATTCATTTTTCTGTGACTGGCTTATTTCACTTAGTATAATGTCCTCAAGTTTCATTCATGTTGTTTCATACCGCATGATTTCCTTCTTTAAGATTGAATAGTCTACTGTATCTACACACCACATTTTCTTTATTCATTCATCCATGGATGGATGTTTATATTGGTTTTGTGTCCTGAATTTTGTGAATAATGGTGCAATGAACATATGAGTGCAAATATCTTTTCAAGATCCTGATTTCAATTCCTTTGGATATGTACCCAGAAGTGAAATTGCTGGATTATATCGTAGTTCTATTTTTGAGGATACTCCATACTGTTTACTGTAGCAGCTTTATTGTTTTACATGCCCACTGATAGTATACTTGGATTCCAATTTCTCCATATCCTTGCTGACACTAGTTGTTGTTGTTTTTTAAATAATAGTTAAAAGGCTGTAAAGTGTTCTTTTGATTTGCATTTCCCTCATGATTAGTAATGTTGAGCATCTTTTCATTCGCCTGTTGGCCATTTCTATTTCTTCTTTGGAGAAATGTCTATTTAAGTCCTCTGTCCATTTTTGAGTTCGTTATTATTATTATTGCTGTTGATTTGTAGGAGTTTCTTATATACTTTAGATATTAGCCCCTTATCAGATGTATGATTTGCAAGTATCTTCTCCCATTCCATAGGTTGCCTTTTCATTCTGTTGATTGTTTCCTTTGATGCTCATAAGTTAAGTTTGAATAATCCATTTGCCTGTTTTTGCTTTAATTGCTTGTGCTTTTAGTGAATTTATTGTGGGTTTTATAACTAATATAGAATAAAAAGAACAATGAAATGAATGAAAGGTAAAAAAATATTTAGACATTTGTAAGATTTTTACATTTTATGCAAAGAGATACAATGTTGCTTAAAGGTACATTGTGATAAGTTAAAGACATGTGCTGTAAACTCTAGTATAACCATAGGGAAAAGAAATTAAACAGTGAAGAACAGCTGAGAAGTCAATTTTTTATACATAATGGAATACTATATTACTAAAAAAATAATAATGCAAAAGAAGAGAAAGAAGAAAATATACATAGGAGAACTACAAAGATGATGGGCTCTGAACTTGAATCAGAAATTAAAGTTAATGTGATAAAATAGTTCAAATAAAAAACAGAATCTGGAGCTGTCTGGGTGGCTCAGTCAATTCGGTCTCCAACTCTTGGTTTTGCTCAGGTCCTGATCTCAAAGGTTGTGAAGTTAAGCCAGAGTCAGGCTTTGCACTCAGCTGGAATCTGCTTGGATATTGTCTCGCTCTGCCCCTTCCCCGCTCCCTCTTTTCTCTCTCTGAAATAAATAAATCAATCTTAAAAAACAAAAAACGAAAACAAAACCAGAAACATCCAACTGTATAGAAAAGGCAACCTAAGTTACCATATAGTGTCTACAGAAACACACTTTAAATATACAAATAAAGATAGGTTAATATTTAAGGAATGGGAAAATATGCCCTATGCAATAACTAATGGCAAGAAAGCCTTAGTACTTGTATTAATATCAAAATAGATTTCAAACAAAGAATAATACCAGGAATAAGGACGGACATTAAATAATAATAAAGGATCAGTATATTTGGAAGACATTACAATTTTCAGTGTATCCGCACCAGACTGGTCTCAAAACTTACCCAACAAATGACTGTATAACTGAAAGAAGCAGTAGATAAATGTTCAATTATAGCAGATCTCTTCATTTCTCAGTTTTTATTAAAAATAGACTTAAAAACAGTAAGAGTACAGAACAAATTATCAATTTACTAATAAAAATTTATTATTTTATTAACAAAAAACAAATATAGCACAAATTATCAATTTAACCTAATTGACATTCATAGAACATTCTACTCAACAGTAGGAGATTACACATCCCAATCAAATGTTCATGAGACACACCAACATAGAACATACACTAATCAATGAAAGAAATTACCATAAATTAAAAAAATTCAACATACAGTGTATCTATTCTGACCACAACAAAATTAGAGAGTAAATAATAGCAAACTAGCTGGATTATTTCCGTGTGTATTAAATTTCCAAGAAGTTTAATAACACATTTTGTAGGTAACAACACATACATTTTAAAAAGTGGCAATTGGTGTTATTTAAACAAGCAGATGAAATAATTACTTTCAGGACCTGTGATAATCTTTTAATAGTTTTAATGTAATTTTAGGTTAGTATCATCTTTGATGATAAAATTCTGAAAAAATGTTAGAGATGATCTTTTAAAATTATATGCAATGATAAAATAGAAATGACAGAATGAGGAGTCAAAAAAGTTTGACATAGGAGTAGAGGTACCTCTTGGCTTGGAAATCTTTTTTTTTTTAATAATTTTTTATTATATTATGTTAGTCATGACTAAGATCATCTCTAACAGTATTTTCTAATTCTTTATGTTGTGCTTGATTTTGAGCGACAGCTGGAATGTTTTAATATTGTAACTTTAAGTCTTTTCTTTACTTGAAGTTTGAATTTTTTATTAGTATTTTCATCTTTTAAGTTGAGATAGCTCTGTATTTTTAGAGTTTCTCATTTGAGAATTTGGGTAAAATTATTTATGACATTTAATACATAACAGCAAGGAAAACATGTTTTGCATTTTTTTATTTCAGAAAATAAGTGAACATTCTTATATTTTTTCTTTTTCTTCTTTTACTTCTTTTCTTTTTATTTTATTTTATTTTTATTTTACTTTTATTTTTATTTTCTTAAATTATAAAGTGTTAGTTATCACATTTAAAACAGTATAATTTTGATTTTATGGACTCTTTCTTGTTATGGTTAAACAAATAGTTTAGTGAAACCACATATCAGTAATTTATTTTTCTTAAATGTGTATGTTCTTTATTAGTTGATAGCTCAGTTTTTTGTAACTGAGTCAATAAAAATAAGTACCACAATTGGTATCCAAGTGCCCTGATAACAATCTGAACCATCAGCTGGCATGTGCACCTTGACCCAGTTCACTCCTGCAGCCTTCCATCTTCCTCTTGAGACTTCTAAGGATCACTTTTAATGTTGAAATTGTCAGGGTAGTTTTTAATATTTTTAAACATAGTATTGCTAGACAATATTTATTCTAAAAATGCACATCTGGACTAGAATTAATTCTAAAAGCTGATTCAAAGTACCAATAAGTGGCATACTTTTATTGCCTAAAGTCTTTGTAGGTTTGCTCATTTTGAGCTATTGTAATTCAGCCATGCAATTTGATAGTCTTGATATCTATTTAGAATAATTGTAGCATATCGAGTGAACTCTATATGAGTAAATCAATTAGATCTTGATGTCATTATATATTATATTCATTAGTCTTTTTATTCAGTTTTATTAAACACATCTTACTGATTTTACTGATTGGGTTACATTAATTTCACTAATATTTTTCATTTCTGTTTGTGAATGTCACTGGTTGTGCTTATGAATAAAATTGGTTTTAGGGTCTGTTGATTAACCAGGAAGGCATATCAGGAACACCACTAGTAGATTTATTTTAGTGACACTGGGTCTTTTTTATTGATTAGTTTTACTTATTAAGAGCTATTTTTCATTAGAAGTTCAAGTCTCTAAGAACTATCAATGGCAAAGGCATCTGAGTAATTAAAATAAGAAGAAAGAAAACAGCTAGATACAATTAAAAATTATTCAATATACAGCTAATTGTTGGAAGAGTTTAGAATTTTCTCTGGGATTTTTCCCAGTTTTAACACTTTTATAATACCAATTTTAAAAGATTAACCATTTGTTTGTCAGATATTTTGGCTCTATGGCTAATTAAAAACCTCACAACATTGAGAAAGAGTATGCAAATAAAATGTTCCATCCAATGGGAATGAAAGTTCCTGATTAGTCTTAATGCAGATATTTAATTATCTTTAAATTTTAACTTAAATTTTAAATCATTCTTATTTGAGTTGTTTATACACTTGCCCCAAATTTGGCTTATTTGAAGGTAAAATTGGGCATATTTTTGATGGCCTTTTTTCAATAAAGTGAAGACATTTTGTTGTCTTCACTGGGCTTGAAAGATTTCTTCATAGGGACCCAGGAGCTTCCCCTAATGACAATCATAACTGATATCCAAGTGTCCTGATAGCAGTCCATACAGTTAACCAACTGGTATGTGCACCTTGAACCAGGTCATTTCTGTAGCCTGGTGTCTGACCCTCGAGTTTGCCAGGTATCATTTCTGACTCAATGACCCTCTCATAGTGGTAGATTCTGACAGCTTGAATCCTGATAGACTAGGAGCCTCCTCTCTGGAGCTTATCACGAATTACTCACATGAAGCAGGTAAAAGAATGCAAGTTCATTATCCATTTATCTGTCAATGGACATCTGTGCTCTTTCCATAGTTTGGCTATTGTGGACATTGCTGCTATAAACATTGGGTGCAGGTGCCCCTTTGGATCACGACATTTGTATCTTTGGGATGAATACCCAGTGGTGTAATTGCTGGGTCATAGGGTAAAGAAGATGTGATATATATAGATTAGATATAGATATAGATATAGATATAGATATAGTGAAATATTACACAGCCATCAAAAAATTGAAATCTTGCCATTTGCAACAACGTGGATGGAACTAGAGGGTATTATGCTAAGCAAAATCAGTCAATTGGAGAAAGAGAATTATATGATCTCACTGATATGTGGAATTCAAGAAATAAGGCAGAGGATCATAGGGGAAGAGAGGAAAAAATTTAAAAAAGACAAAACTAGAGAGGGAGATAAACCATAAGAGACTCTTAATCTCAGGAAACAAACTGAGGGTTGCTGGAGGGGAGGGGGTGGAAGGATTGGGTGGCTGGGTGATGGACACTGGGGAGGGAATGTGTTGTGATGAGTGCTGTGCATTGTGTAAGACTGATGAATCACAGACCTGTACTCCTGAAACAAATAATGCATTATATGTTAGTGAAAAAAATAAATAAATAAAAATAAATAAATAAAAAAAATTTTAAGAAGGGAAGAATGATCTTATGGGACTTGTGTTCAGATTAATTTCTCTATAAATCAATTATCCAAATATTATGCATTTGTAACAAGATCTTTGGAAGAAAAATTGCACCAGACAAGTTAAACAGGCAAGGAAGACCCTATTCAAGACTATTGCAGGAGGGAAGAGAGATTGAATTTAACTCCAGAGAAACAACAAAGGCTTGAAGGTGGAATTTTTGTTAGAGTGATCTCATGCAAATGTAATAAACCATGTTACAGGTGTGGTTGATCAATGTAATTAGGCACGTGCATTTGCTCATTTGTCTAAAGACTGGGAGATTAGGCCACTATTTTCCTCAGTGATTAAGTTGCAAATAGATGGCTCCTAGGTCCTTGAGAAAGATGTTTCTGGGTTGTAAAACTGGCAAGAGGTTGAGAGAACATTTACTTCTTAAAGGGGCAGAAAAATACTTACAATTGAAAATTTTCTAAGGTAAATGCTTTAAGAAATATGGTCTGAAGACTAGAATCAGTAAAAACAAACAAACGAACAAAAGCTTATATAAATGTTCATCAACGTGAAGGGAACCTTGAAGCTGAAGGTCAAATCCAGCCCAATTTGAGTTGGAGAGAGCTGACAATTTGGTCGTCTGTTAATGCGTTCCAGATGAAATGGGGGAAGAGAGAAGACTAAGAGGTTTTCTGCATTTAATCATGGCCAGTGTATCCTTCTTACCAGAGATCAATTGTACAGATTTCAGCCTGACCTGTCACTTCTTATTTTGAGCAAACCGAGGGCATAAAATTGTATTTTAACAGAAAGACCGCTGATCATCTCTCCTCTCCCATAGGTGATGGCTAAAATTCCACCTTCAAGCGTTTGTTGTATATTGTATACTTGTTATAAATACTCAAACAGTTTAGGAAAAATAGAGCACAGACCATCTAAGAACTTTGTCCCTGAAGAAGGAATTTAAAAAAATACAAGTGTGTAGAAGGTGGAGGACCAGAAAAGGGCACAAAACACATATCATGATGTTTACATTAAGTTAAATTTTTCATGCCTCCCTCTTACATGATAAAGTGTTTCACTCTTGCATGGCAAAGCTTGAAATAGGTCCATACCTGACCTACATTTCCCTAGGTTTTCCAGATGTTCTGTCTTCTTGGTACTACATTAGTCTTGGAGATGATAAAAATTTTACACTAAATTGATCTCAGAGTACTAACCCTTAGGTTTATTTTTTGACTCAATTTGTTTGAAGTCAGCAGGTAGTAGAAGTCTTTTATTTGCCAGAAATACAACAAACTATTCATAAGGAAATATTTAGGATTCTTTAATGTGGTGATGGATTATATTATGAGGGTTAAGAGCATGCATTCTTGAATCAGGCTAATTGGATTCAAATATTTGCCCAACTGTTTTGTAATTGAGTGTAAAATAAGTTACTTTAAACTCTCTATGCATCAGTTTCCTTTTTGTAAATGGAGAAAAATAATAACATGTACCTTATCAAGTTGTTGTATTAAATGAGCCGAGACACATTATGCAATATATATTGAGTGTTTATTACTAATATTGTCAATGATATTGTTACAGATTCATTGCCTTCTGACTAACAAACAATCCTGGTGTACAGGGAAGAGTACACTTCCCAAGGACCATCTGCCCATTTGTTTTCTTTTGCCCAAGCAAAAGATGTATAGCCTAGTGAAGTCTGCTTTACATGTTTCTTATCATAAAGGGTGGAATAGTGCTGAACCAGCAGCTGTTGGAGTCTGGCCTGAATTAGTAGGCTCAGCAAAACTATCGAAGATATTCTTCTTCTCTCCAGGAATCTCATTATTCTGAACACTGCATAGCTAGAGGGATTTTTTGTTTGTTTGTCTGTTTTGATATGGTATGTGTGACTAATGAGATGGATACAGAATAGAAAAAATAGAAAATACATAGTCTTTATCTTCATCTGTCTTCTGAGTTTTACATGACTGCCAAAGTGTTTGTCCAGGGTCAGGAGATACGGTAGGTTGTTTGAATACCTTATATAATAATAGAGTTAATTATGGATCATTCTTTTTCTAAAATTTATTATACAAAACTATTGATTCACGTTTCTTTTTCTCTGCATTTTCTCAGGGGCCAACTTCTTAACCTCCTCACTCACCAGGAGCGCAGTAGTTAACTAGCTGTTACTCTCACAATTTGTGTAAATAATTTTGGAGGTGGTATCATTGAGACGTTATGAATAATGACAGCCTGTATTTTAAGGATCCACCTGAGAATCTTTCCCCTAGAAGATTTCAGACAAACAGTAAAGTAAAAATATAGCGAAGAGGGAAAATCTTCTCATACTTTGAATGCTATAATCATCTTCTGTGTTCTAGACTTGCTTTCTGTTAATATTTATTCATCATTAAAACATTCCAAGGAAAACAAAGGTACCCCCAAATATTATAGTTATTTCAGATTAGCTATAATTTTAAAAATGGATAATATCTAATTACCTTCTAAATTTGGTAACTGCGATGTAATTTAAAACGTATTGATTTGTTACTGATACGTGATCTCTTTTCTACTATTGTGAATGCAAACTAGTATTCTTTTAAAAGATGCATAACAAAATACACAAATCAATCCTGCTTCCTTTTGTTTTCAGTTTTACTCACTTTAATATGGGTGAGCAAAAATTGCTATTTTAAAAATCCTATTAATTTGCCTATTGGTTACAGAATGGAACCTGGAATTCCTGTAAATTCTATATATTTCCATTCAAATCATTATTTTTATTTTGCTTGGTTTTTTAAAATGTAGTAAACTTTTTTTAAAAAAGCAGAATCTACTTATGTTAAAGCAGGAATGATATAAATAGCTTTATCAGAAATAGGTATGTAATATTGAGGTGTATATTATTTTAGAAATTTTGTGTGCAATATCAAGATAGTTGTCCTTAATATGCAATTGATTTTTTTTTTCAGTCTGTCATTGTGAAGGCAGTTATTTAACCTTCTCTGTTAACTTCTTTTTTTTTTTT
>NW_024423344.1:54246705-54277397 GCF_017311325.1 Ursus maritimus
TTTTTTTTTTTTAAATATTTTATTTATTTATTCGACAGAGATAGAGATAGCCAGAGAGAGAGGGAACACAAGCAGGGGGAGTGGGAGAGGAAGAAGCAGGCTCATAGCAGAGGAGCCTGATGTGGGGCCCGATCCCATAACGCCAGGATCACGCCCTGAGCGGAAGGCAGACGCTTAACCGCTGTGCCACCCAGGCGCCCCTTCTCTGTTAACTTCTAATTAGGAGTGTAGATGTTTTTCTGGAGAAGAAAAGGAAGAGCCCTTTAAAGCCATTCAGTATATTCAGTAACATTACTCCTTTGAGTCACTTCACAGAATACCTCTTCCGAATAGTGTCTTTTATAAATTTGAATTTGTATTTTTGAGCTCCTATTAAAGTCCACACAGTAGGATTTAGTTTTAAGTTAAAATTTTAAGGAGAGGGAAAAAATATTCTTGTCAACAGAATCCTTTCCATAAAAAACTTCAAGGAATCTGGTACAAAATGTTAGTATTTGCAGACTATCCAGCTTTTCTTCTTGAGAACTTTTTTATTAAGATTTATACTCAGTGTATTTGCAATGAGTTCAGCATATACATTTCCATAGTCTTCTACACGTAAGTTTACAAAGAATTCTATCCTAATGAAAGAAGATGTTAGTTGAAAGAAGGTTTATACACAGTATAGTGTCAACCAGTTAAGTATGTGGCACTTTCCATATGCTTCCAACATATGCTTTCAAACACTTCTTTTTTTTTTTTTTTCAGGAGTAGAATTTGGTGATTCATTACTTACATATAACACCCAGTGCTCATTACAAGTGCTCTCCTTAATACTCATCACCCATTTAACCCATTCCCCTGCCCACGTCCCCTCCAGCAACAACAGTTTGTTCTCTATACTTGAGTCCGCTTCATGGTTTGCCTCTCTATCTTTTATTTTTCTCATATGTTCATCTGTTTCATTTCTTAAATTCCACATGAGTGAAATCCTATGGTATTTGTCTTTCTCTGACTGACTTATTTCACTTAGCATAATACACTCTAGATCCATCCACGGTGTTGCAAATGACAAGATTTCATTCTTTTTGATGGCTGAGTAATATTTCAGTGTGTGTGTGTGTGTGTGTGTGTGTGTGTGTGTGTGTACACACACTCCATCTTCTTTATCCATTCCATCAGTTGATGGACATTGGGCTCTTTCCATAATTTGACTTGTTGATAATGCTGCTATTAACATCACGGTGCATGTGTCCCTTCAGATCAGTACTTGTGCATCATTTGGGTAAGTGCAATTGCTGGATTGTAGAGTAGTTCTCTTTTTAACTTTTTGAGAAACCTCCATATTTTCCAGAATAGCTGCCTCACTTTGCATTCCCACTAACAGTTTAAGAGGTTCCCCTTTCCCCACATCCTTGTCAATATCTGTTGTTTCCTGTGTACTAATTTTAGCCATTTTTATAGGTGTGAGGTGATATCTCATTATACTTTTCATTTGTATTTACCTGACAGTGATGTTGAGTATCTTTTCATGTGTCTGTTAGCCGTGTGAATGCTTTTTTTGGAAAAATGTCTATTCATTGTCTTCTGCCCATTTCCTAATTGGATAATTTGTTTTTTGGGTGCTGAGATTGATGAGTTCTGTATAGATTTTGGATACAAACCCTTTATCAGATGTGCCATTTGCAAATGTCTTCTCCCTTTCTATATGTTGCCTTCTAATTTGTTGAATGTTTCCTTCTTTGTGTAGAAATTTTTATCTTGATGAAGTCCCAATAGTTCATTTTTCTTTTGTTTCCCTTGCCTCAGGAGATACATCTGATAAGAAGTTGCTATGGCCACCGTCAAAGAGGTTGTTTTCTGTTCTCTCCTCTAGGATTTTGATGGTTTCTTATCTCACATTTAGGTCTTCAATCCATTTTTAATTTATATTTGTGTATGGTGTAGGAAAGTGGTCTAGTTTCATTCTTCTGTATGTTGCTGTCCAGTTTTACCAACACCAGAGTTTCTTTTTTCCATTGGATATTCTTTCCTGCTTTATTGAAGAGTTCAGTATCCAAAGGGATATTCTTTCCTGCTTTATTGAACAGTTGTGGGTCCATTCCTGGGTTTTCTATTCTGTTCCATTGATCTATGTGTCTGTTTTTACACCAATACCATACTGTCTTGCTGACTACAGCTTTGTAATATAGCTTGAAGTTCAGAATTGTGATGCCTCCTGCTTTGGTTTTCTTTTTCCAGACTGCTTTGGCTATTCAGGGTCTTTTGTGGTTCCATGCAAATTTTAGGATTGTTGTTTTAGCTCTGTGAAAAATGCTGATAGTATTTTGATACGGGTTGCATTAAATGTGTAGATTGCTTTGGGTTGTGAAGAGTTTTTAACAATAGTTGTTCTTCCAATGCATGAGTGTGGAATAAAAGTTTTTTCATTTCTTTGTGTCATCTTCAATTTCTGTCATAAGTGTTCTATAGCTTTCAGAATACAGATCGTTTACCTCTGTGGTTAGGTTTATTCTTTGGTATCTTAGGGGTTTTGGTGCATTGTAAATGGGATTGATTCCTTGGTTTCTTTTTCTGCTATTTCATTATTAGTG
The DNA here is from genome assembly GCF_017311325.1 of Ursus maritimus. NCBI lineage: Eukaryota > Metazoa > Chordata > Mammalia > Carnivora > Ursidae > Ursus > Ursus maritimus. The sequence goes on from NW_024423344.1 coordinate 54,249,279, forward strand.
TATAGAAATGCAACAGACTTCTGTACATTGATTTTATATCCTGATACTTTGCTAAATTTGTGATTCAGTTCTAGCAAAATTTTGGTGGAGTCTTTTGGGTTTTTTACATAGAGTATCATGTCCTGCATGAATAGTGAAAATCTGACTTCTTCCTTGCTGATTTGGATGACTTATATTGTCTGATTGAGGCTAGGAATTACAGTCCTATATTAAATAACAGGGATATCTGATATAAGACATCCCTGTCTTGTTCCTGACCATAGAGGAAACTCTCAGTTTTTCCCCTTTGAGGATGATATTAGCTGTGGATCTTTTGCATGTAGCCTTTATGATGCTGAGGTATGTTCTCTCTATCCCTACTTTGTTAAGGTTTTTATAAAGAATGGATACTCTACTTTGTCAAATGCTTTTTCTGCATCTATTGAGAAGATAATACAGTTCTTATCCTGTCTTTTATTAATGTAGCATATCAGATTGATTGATTTGCAAATATAGAACCACCCTTGCAATCCAGGAATAAGTGCCACTTGATCATGGTAAATGATTCTTTTATTGTACTGTTGGATTTGATTTGCCGGTATTTTTTTGAGAATTTTTGCATCCATGTTCATTAGGGATATAGGTTTGCAATTCTCTTTCTTAGTGGAGTCTTTGGTTTTGCTGTCAGCATTTAATACTTTCCTCATAGAATGAATTTGGAAGTTTTCCTTCCATTTCTGTTTTTGGAGCAGTTTGAGAAGAACAAGTAGTAGCTCTCCTTTAATTGTTTGGTAGAATTCTCCTGGGAAGCCATTTGGCCCTGGACTTCTGTTTGTGGGGAGATTTTTCATTACTGATTCAGTCTCTTTGCTAGTAGTTATCAGTCTGTTCAAGTTTTTTATTTCTTTCTTTTTCAGTTTTGGTAGTTTGTATGTTTCTGGGATTTATTAATTTCTTCCAGATTGCCCAATTTGTTGGCATATAATTTTTTGTTATATCCTCTGATAATTATTTGTATTTCTGTGATGTTGGTTGTGATCTCACTTCTCTCATTTGTGATTTTATTCATTTGCATCCAATTTTTTTTGATAAGTCTGGCTAGGGGTTTATCAATTTCTAATTTTTTTTTTAATACCAGCTCCTATTTTCATTGATCTCTTCTACTGTTTGTTTCTATATCATTTATTTCTGCTCTAATCTTTGTTATTTCCCTCTTCTGCTGCCTTTAATTGTCATTTGTTGTTCTTTTTCTAACTCCTTAGGTGTAAGGTTAGGTTGTTGTTTTGAGATTTTTTTCTTGCTTCTTGAGGTAGGCCTGTATTGCTATATACTTCCCTCTTATGACTGCTTTTTTTGGACCATCATGTTTTCATTATCATTTGTTTCCATGTATTTTTTTTTATTTCTTCTTTAATTTTCTGGTTGACCCATTCTTTTTGTAGTAGGATGTACTTTAACCTCCATGTATTTGTGGTCCTTCCAAATTTTTCTTGTGGTTGATTTCAGGTTTCATAGCATTGTGGTAGGAAAATATGCATGGTATGATATCAGTCTTTTTGTACTTTTTGAGGCCTAATTTGTGACCCAACATGCAATCTCTTCAGAGAATATCCCATATACACTTTAAAAGAATGTATATTCTGCTGCTTTAGGATGAAAAGTTTGTTTTTTTTTTAAGATTTTATTTATTTATTTGACAGAGAGAGAGAGACAGCCAGCAAGAGAGGGAACACAAGCAAGGGGAGTGGGAGAGGAAGATGCAGGCTCCCAACGGAGGAGCCTGATGCAGGGCTCAATCCCAGAAGGCCGGGATCACGCCCTGAGCCAAAGGCAGATGCTTAACGACTGTGCCACCCAGGTGCCCCATAGGATGAAAAGTTCTGAATATATCTGTTAAATTCATCAGATTCAGTGTCATTCAAAACCATTGTTTCCTTGCTGATTTTCTGCTTAGATGGCCTGCCCATTAATGTAAGTTGGTGTTAAAGTCCTGTACTATAATTGTATTATTATTATCAATGAGTTCCTTTATGTTTTTTATTAAATGTTTTGTATATTTGGGTGCTCCCAAGTTGGGGGCATAAATATTTACAATTGTTACATTTTGTTCTTGATAGATCCCTTTATTATGATATAGTGCCCTTCTTTATCTCCTGTTACAGTCTTTCATTTAAAATCTAGTTTGTCTGATGTAAGTATTGCTACTCCAGCTTTCTTTTGAAGTCCATTTGCATGATAAATGTTTCTCCATCCCCTCACTTTCAATCTGTAGGTGTCTTTAAGTCTAAAATGAGTCTCTTGTAGACAACTAATAGATAGGTCTTATATTTTATCCATTGTGACACCCTATGTCTTTTGTTTCGAGTGTTTAGTCCCTTTACATTGAGAGTAATTATTGATAGATATGAATTTAGTGCCATTTTATTACTTGTTTCTGGAGATTTTCTCTGTTCCTTTCTAGTCTTTGTTGCTTTTGGTCTTTCTTTCTCACTTAGAGAGTCTCCTTAAATATTTCTTGCAGAGCTAGTGTAATGGTCACAAACTCCTTTCTTTAATTTTTGTTTGTTTGGCAAACTCTTTATCTCTCCTTCTATTCTGAATGACAACCTTATTGGATAGAGTATTCTTGGCTGTATATTTTTCCATTCAGCACTTTGAACGTATCATGCCATTCCCTTCTGGCCTGCCATATATTCTGTGGAGAAGTCTGCTACTAACCTGATTTGTCTTCCTTTGTAAGTTAGGGATTTCTTTTCTCTTGCTGCTTGTAGAATGTTTTGCAGAAATAACTATAATACATCTTGGGTGTAGCCTGCTTTCCTTGATTTTGATGGGAGTCCTCTGTGCATTCTGAATTTGGATGTCTGTTTCCTTCCCTAGATAAAGTTAGTTTTCAGCTATAATTTGCTCAAATAAACCTTTTGCTCCTTTTCCCTCTCTTTTTCTTCTGGGATTCCTATGATATAAATGTGATTACTCCTGATGGGGTCACTGAATTCCCTAAGTCTACATTCATGATCCAATATTTTTCCTTCCCTCTCCTTTTAGCTTTATTGTTTTCCATAATTTTATCTTCTATATCACTTATTCATTCCTCTGCTTCTTCCTTCCTTATTTTCATTATAACCACTCATTTTTGAATCTCGGTTATTGCATTTTTCATTGTGGTCTGACCAGTTTTTAGATCTTTTATCTCTGCAGGTAAGGGTCTCTCTGGTGTCTTGTATGCTTTTCTCAAGCCCAGCTAGTATCCTTATGATTTCTCTTTTATATTCTGGATCAGACATATTACTTATATCTGTTTCAATTTGATCCCTGGCCATGAACTTTCTTGTTCTTTCTTTTGGGGTGCTTTCCTCCATCTTAGCACTTTGTCTAGGTCTTTGTCTTCTTCTGTGTTAGGAAAGCCTGTTATGTTTCCTGCTCCTGACGGTAATGCCTTTTTGAGGAAGAGGTCATATACTGTCCAGGGTCTCACACTACAGGAAGTGTCTCTGGTGTATGCTGTGTATACTTTACTGCTGTGTTTTGGCTGCTCTTTTCCTCAGGTCAGTTGTCTGTAGAGTTTCTGCTTGCCTATAGTGGGGAATGTTTGGATCATGTCTAGTGTGTGGGAAGTTTCAATTAAGTGTGCTCTTTTTTGCTTGTTAAAGGAGACTTGCTGCTCTTTCCACCTCAACTGAAGCTTTGCAGCACTCTATGGTCAGTAGATGTGATACATGCAGGGAGTTTATGCTGGTCTTCTGGGGGAGGGGCCCACTGTTCTGGTTCTCAGACATACATGTGCGAGAAAAGTAGCATTACACCACACCTCTGCAGAGCATGGTTTGGTGTTAAGTGGCTTAGGCCACCATTGTTGGTACTGTGCTGCTTACTGAAAAATTAGTTTATGCTGAGGGATGGGGGAATGAAATTTTGCAAGTCCCCTCTCTCAGCCCTGGGGAGGAGAAGTCACACCTGTTGTTGACTGAGAAGCCCTCCCAAAAGTGCGAACAACCTCCCTTTGTGTGTCTCAGATTTCCCTCAGATTATTGCTTTGAGCTTGTGTGTGTTTGGCCCACCTTCCCTCCCAGCAGTGCAGTGCACCTTGGGTTCTATCCCAGGAATACTGGCTGAGTTTTAAAACTCCAGACTTTAGGGACCTGGTGTGGCAGGGTCCCTTGCTGGTCCTCTGGGGGATGGTCTTACCATGCTGGGACTAATGCAGGTTTGTCCCAGAAGGGCAGCGACACGAAAGTGCAAAGGTGTGGACTTTGGATTAAAGCATAGCAAAGAGCCAGTGTCCAGGTTAGCCATCCTCAGCAGGTGTCTGTGTACCTATGCTGAAGGGTGAGGCAGGGAAATGGCACCTGCAGATACTTGTGTCCCCTAACAGGCAATGCCACCTTTCCCAGCTGGGCTCAAGAAGAGGGAATGATCTCTCCCAGTGTGTCCCAGGGGATCCTAAGTTCAAGCCATCTGTTCCCAGGCTATTTGCTCTCCCTCTCCACAGGAGCACTGCAACACCCTCAGGGACCCACACCGGCCTTGCCACAGACTTATAAATCTCCAGTCTTTGAGTCCTGTTGGTTGTAAAAACTCACAGAAATCAGCCCTCTCATTTTCCCAGTCAATGGCTTTGGGGAAGTGTTTTCTTTTTGTGATCCCCTGTGTGCTCCTCTCTATCTTGTACACATGCATGGTGTCTCTCACTTTCTCTCTCTGTCCATGACCAGGACTCCCTCCCCTCCACTGTACCTGTGATCCGTTTCTCCCTTAAACCATGTCTCCACACCTCCTACCCTCCACAATGTGGACTCTTCTCTCCCTCTAGTTGTGTAGTTCATTCTGTCAGTCCTCAGATTGATTTTTTGGGTATTAAGAATAATTTGGTATTTATCTAGCTGTGTTTGACAGATAAGGCAATAGGGTTCTCCTACTACTTTGCCCACTTAGCTCCTCCTCTTCAAATGTAATAAACTTTTCTTTAAAGATTTATTAATTTTTGAGGAGGGGAGAAGGGGCAGAGGGAGTGGGAGAGAGAGAGAATCTCAAGCAGACTCCACACTGGGCATGAAGTCCCATTCAGGGCTCAGTCCCACAACCCATGAGATCATGACCTGAGCTGATATCATGAGTCTGATTCTTAACCACCTGAGCCACCCAGGCACCCCAACTGTAGTAAAGTCTTAACTTTAAAATAGTTTTAGATTTACAGACAAGTTGCTTTAATATTATAGAGTTCCTATATACCCATGGTCAGATTTCCCTAGCATTACTCTGGTACATTTGTCAGTAGTGAACCAGTATCTATGTGTTATTGTTATCTACAGTTCAAATTTTATTTGGATTTCTAAGTTTTTACCTAATGCCCCAGAATACCATCCAGGGTACCATATTACATTTAGTTATTATGTTTTGTTAGGATTCTTTAGAGTGTGAAAATTTCTCAGACTTCCCTTACTTTTGGTGACCTTGATGTTTTTCAGGAGTACTGTGTATATATATTTTTGTTGAATGTCTTCCAGTTTGGGTTGATCTTATAATTTTTCTCATGGTTATGTAGTGGCTTGGGCTTGGGGGATGAAGACCACAGAGGTGAAGTACCATTCTCAACAATTCATATCAAGGGTATATAGGCTATGCTATCAACATTACTTATCACAGCTGATATTGACCTTTATTACCTTACTGGGATAGTGTTTGTCAGGTTACCCAAGTGTGAAACTATTGCTCTTTTAGAAGAAAGTCACTTTGCTCATTTGACACTTAAGGGAAAAGAGCTATGCTTCACATCCTGGAGGGGTATTATCTTCAAAAATTCTTTGGAATTCTTTTATGCAGGTAATTTCTCGTTTGTTCCTTATTTATTTGTTTGTTTATTCAGTTATTCATTTATGTCTGTATGGACTAAAGGATATTTATCTTATATTTTAGGTTATAATCCAATACATTATAATTTTCTTTGTTGCTGAGATTGTTCTAGTTTTGGAGCTGTCAGTTCCTGTGTCTGTTTGTTACACCTCCATTGTGATATTTTGTTTGTTTTGTTACTATTCCCTTACTTCCTGGCACTGTAAGATGCTCCAGGCTTATCTTTTATATCTCTTACCTTAACACTAGACTGGGCCATTTCTCCAAGGAGTCTATATTTCTTTTATTGAAGAATGTCATTAGAAACCCAAATCTGGGAACTGAGTGTGTCATTGTTAGTGGTGTCTATGCTTTTAGATTCTTTAGTGGAAAGAGCTGGGAAATACATTTGTGTATCCTAACCTATCCCTCTGTATATCTGTACTTAAATTGGGCCAAGTATTAGTTCACATTGAGGTTTCTAAATTTTATGTAGTGTGACATGTCTCATCGTAGCTGTTGCCACTTGCTTGCCTGTAACCTCCCCTTCAAACAGTGAGAAATTTGGATTTTACCCTCCATCATATATTTTTATTTGCTCCATCTATCTATATATATATATTTGTTACTGTTGTTACTGTTGTTTTAGTCTGCTTTTGCTTTCTTATCCCATGACTCTCTCAACTTAATCAGGTATATGCAGGTGATCAGGTTTTGGTGAGACAACCATTTCTGTAGTTTCTTTTTCCTGAGCAATTTTGCCCAATTGGAAGTATTAACTTTGCAAACACCTGCTTATGAACACCTTATTTATTTCAGATGTTGTCATAATAGGAGTTATGTTAATACACATTTTTTTTTTCCTACAGTGAGTTATAATCATAGTCAAGTAATTGCTCAAATGGCTTTTCAATTTCATCTTTTCCCTTGGTGATAAATATGTTGTTGCCTCTTCCAATCTTATAAGTCCCCAAATTACTGGACATTTTTCCCAAATTCCCTTCTCTTCTATTTGTAAATCAGTGGTTGCGTTCTATGCTCATCCCTTTTTTTTGTGATGACCTGACACAACAATAATAATAATGACAGCCATAACCCATAATAATGCACATATTTACAAATATTCTGTCTTTAAACCTCATTGTAGAGCTACAGTTTCATTAGACACATGAACTGCCTCCCAAGAAATCACACAAGAGTTTGATGTTTCTCTACCACCTATTTAAAAGTTCTTCAACTTTCTATATCTATTTCTTCAACATCTGTTACTCAGAAGCTGTATCTTACATGATATAGATTTTCAAAGTTCAAAGAAAGATTTCTTTGAAATAACATATCAGTAACTTTGTTTTCCGGTAATAATTTCTGTGAATCCCTCCTCAACATGCTGTGATCATAAGAGATTAATTCTCTACAGAAGTAGTAATGAGAAAGTCAACTAACCTCCCATATGGAGTCATGACTTACTGCAGAAGATTAAAAGGTTCACCTTGAGAACATGTCAAGAGAAACAATATTCTCAGGAGGAACTTGGTTTTCCTAAGGCAAAAATGGAAACAAAATGTTGAGAGAGGTGATTGAGGATAAAGAGTGGGTATTTCAGGGGTGCCTGGGTGGCTCAGTCAGTGAAGGTCTGACTTCGGCTCACGTCGTGATCTCAGGGTTCTGGGATAGAGCCCCATGTTGGGCTCCCTGCTCACCGGGGAGTCTGCTTGTCCCTTTTCCTCTGCTCCTTCCCCTGCTTGTGTTCTCTCTCAAACAAATAAAAGTTTAAAAATTTTTTTTTTAAAGTGAGTGTTCAAATATAAGAACCTCTTATTACAAAGGGAAATGTGAGCAAGTCTATGAAAGCAGAAGGGTTGAGTGATAGATTCTGATTAGAGTTTGTATGCAGAAAAGCAAAAGAGTAGGTAACCCCATAGTTTAGTGTTGGATTATCTGGCAGGCCTCACTCAGGTAAACGAAGATGTGATACATTTTGAGCTGAACCATACCAGGAACCAAACAACACTAATATGGGCTATTTCTAGGCTTGCTGGTGTACCTATAAAGAAAAAGAAAGACTCCCTAGAACATCCAGAAACTAAATAGACTAGGACAATTTTTGCCCCAAATAGAAATGTTGTGCTTTGCAGTGTTTGATGCATGATTTGCTCAAAAATACTTGTTAGATGAATAAATCTAGGGCAAAATTTAGATTAGAACATTGATGATAATAACATTACATGGAAACAAAAAACATTAACCTTGATGTCAGGAAATTTGGTTTCTGATCTCAGAAGTGTGGTTTCCAGGCTTTCTGACCTATAGTGAGAGACTATACTTTACTGGAACTTTTCACATTCTGAAAGTGAGCAGAGGAATTAGATTATTTCCAGGCTTCTTTGTTACAAAAATTCTGTAATTTCAATACTTTCCCCTTTATCCATCATTCACAAGTGAATGACTTTTCTTCCAGTTTCATATTTGTTATGTTTAGGAAATAAAGTGAGAAAGAACTGCAAAATTGGCATCTTTTCCAACCTTCAATTTTCTGCTGTGCAATCCCCAGTCTATCATGGTGCTCTATACCACCAGCAGCAATTAACTTTGTACTAACCAATCCCACTGTTAGTTTGGCATGAAGCTACTCACCTACAGTGCTTCTAATTATTGATGCATTTTCCCTTTTTCAAAATGTCAGACAGTGTTTATGTGTAATCATCTGGTTTACCACCTGTGGCTACTCTATCCACTAGTACAAATACGGACAATCTCAAATTTCCCTCATTTCATTTGAACCTCTGAGTCTCATGAATTCTTAGAACAAAAACACTGTGTCTCTACAATATTTAAATTATGTTTCCTAATTATCTCAATGAATTATGTATCTGGTTGTGATTACTAAGCCTAGGAGGATGCTGCCTGATTGGTGATTATATAGCAATTTTATATTTTTCCATTGATTATGTTAATTTCCTTTATATTATATTTGATTATTGTACTGAGTGAAAAATTGCTAGCACCTGCCTCTCATATCATGAAAAATACTTTGCAAATATGATTGACCTAGAGAGCTTATTTTGCTTGTAGATTTTGTATACAACAGTTTTAAAAGATCCATTTTTTCATAACAAAAATTTGTTCTGTCTGTCCTTTGGCATTTTTCTTCTATGTAATTTAGTGTATGTGTAATTTTAGGTAATGATGCTCAGAGAAGAAGAAAATATTCTCTGTAGGGTAAATAAGTCCTTCAGAACTATGTCTTTCGTCTTTTGTATTTTTACTGATACACAACTGTTACACTCTTGCTTCCCTCTTAGTTTTATGTTAATATGTTCCATTATTTTTGATATCTTTTCACTGACATTAAAGTAATTATAGATTATCCTAAAAATAAAATACTGCAACTACTTATACTCAACAACTTATACTAACACACTTTTCGTGTGTTAGTTCATGCATCCATTTTTTTCCTCTTTAAATAGAAAATGTTCATGAAGCTTTTTAAGTTTAATTCAGTCTCTTTTTCTATTGTTTTTGTAGCATAAAGTCCATGCTTTGGAGACAAACTGTATTATATTAGCTACAAGGTTTCTCTAAAAATCTCTTTAAATCTCTTTTTTTAATCTCTTTAAAATGTTCAGCAACAGAATTAAAGTTTAACTTTACGAGACCAACTTTTGTCACGTGTGCATTTGTGTCTTTGAGTAATTCCGGGAAGTTGAGATAATTTGTTGGCAGTGTTTCCTTCTCTTCTAATTCCCTCTGGTTTCTATCACTGTCTCTCTTTTTAAGCTCCATTCTCATGCCCAACTCCGAGACTAAATAATTTGAGGCTTAGGCATGCCCCAGTTTCTAAATGATGTTTCTCAAAGGAAGCTTCAGGGACAACCTGCATGAAAAAAAAACCCTTTAATGTTAATTTAGAATAAATTGTGGAGTCTACTCCAGACCTTCTGAATTCGAATATCTGTAGAGGATGCCCAGAAATTTTCATCTTTATGAAGTATCACAGATGCTTCTTAGGCACAGTGAATTTTGAAAACCACTGTTCTATGGTAAAAGAATTTATGAAGAGAAACTGTAAAGCACTTAACTGCATGTTTTTGGATTTTGTGTTATCACCCATGTTATTCATCTCCTCCTGATCTTGTAATCAATTTCCAATATATACTTTTACTCTGCATCTCAGACCCAGTTTCCAAATTATATCCTAGATCTGATTAATAGAATGTTCTGTAAAATTTAATGTTTGAACCTGATATTTGATTGTCTCTTGTTTTTTCTAATCGTCTAAGATGGGAAGGCAGCTTACTCTGTCTCTATTACTAGTAATATTATTTTTGATTCTATGTTCTTCGTTTTATGCAAGATTTCTCTGACTCTATTTGGGTACTATGTGTGGATTCCCTATCATTAACTGTATTCCTGTGTTGGGGCATATAATGATTTAAGTTTGTGATTTAAAAAAAAAAATCTAAATCAAATTGTTTTTACTAACAACCTTCTATTTATTATTATATACTCCAAAATACAATATGAACTTCTGCAATACAGTATTGTCAACTGTAATCAGTAGTTGAACAATTTTTCCTCAGAACTTATTCATTTTATTTTTTTTTTTAATTTTTAAGTTTATTTATTTATTTATGTAATCTCTACACTCAACGTTTGGCTCTAACTCCTGATGTCGTGATCAAGAGTCGCATGCTCTTCTGACTGAGCCAGCTAGGCACACCAAGATTTATTAATTTTAAAAACTGAAAGTTTATTTCCTTTGGCCAATATCTCTCCATTTCCTGCAACTCCCAGCCCCTGGTAAACAGTATTATACTCAGGTTTTTATGAGTTTGGCTTATTTAGATTCCATAAATAAGTGAGATCATACAGTATTTGTCTTTATCTGTCTGACTAGTTTCACTTAGCATAATCTTTCAAGGTCCGTCCATGTTGCAAAGGCAAGATTTCCTTGTTTCTCACCTGGTGGTTCTATTTATAACTTCTTGAGGAACCTCCATACTGTTTTCCAAAGTGACTGTAGCAGTTTACGTTCCCACCAACAGTATGAAAGTGTTCCCTTTTCTCAGTATCTTTGCCAACATTTCTTACCTCTTGTCTCTTAGACAACAGACACTCTAATATGTGTGAGGTGATCTCACACTGCGGTTTTAATTTGCATTTCTGTGATGATTACTGATGCTGAGCACCTTTTAATGTACCTATTAGTTATTCGTACATCTTCTTCGGAAAAATGTCTATTCATGTTCTTTGCCCATATTAATCCCTTATTAAATGATATATATGGTGTGCAAATATTTTCTGCCATTCCGTAAGTTGCCATTTCATTTTGTTGATGATTTCCTTTGCTGCGTAGAAGCTTTTCGGTTTGATGTAGCCCCACTTTTTCATTTTTGCTAATGTTGCTTTGGATTTGGTTGTCATGTCCAAAAAATCATTGCCAAGACTGGCATCAAGGGGCTTTTACCCCCTGTGTTTTTTTCTAGGAGTTTTACGGTTTCAGGTCTTACTTTTAAGTCTTTAATATATTTTGAGTTGATTTTTGTGTACGATGTATTAGAGGAGTCCAATTTCATTTTTTTGCCTGTCAATATCCATTTTTCTGAGCCACAATTATTGAACAGACTATTTTTTTATCATTGTATATTCTGTGTTTATTTATCTATTTGTTTATTTCTAGACATCCAATTCTGTTGCATTAATTTATGAGTTTGCTTTTATGCCAGTACAATACTGTATAAATTACTAAAGCTTTGTGACATAGTATGAAGTCGGAAGGTGTGATGCCTTCATCTTTGTTTTCTTTCTCAAGGTTGATTTGACTATTTGTAGTCTTTTGAAGTTTTTTGTTTTTTTTTTTAAGATTTTATTTATTTATTTGATGGAGAGAGAGATAGCCAGCGAGAGAGGGAACACAGGCAGGGGGAGTGGGAGAGGAAGAAGCAGGCTCCCAGCAGAGGAGCCTGATGTGGGGCTCGATCCCAGGACGCCGGGATCACACCCTGAGCCGAAGGCAGACGCTTAATGACTGAGCCACCCAGGCACCCCTCTTTTGAAGTTCTATACAAATTTTAGAATTGTTTTTCTTTGAAAAGTGCAATTGGAATTTTTAATAAGAATTGCATTGAATTTATAGATTTCTTTGAGTAGTATGGACATTTTAACAATATTTATTTTTCCAATCTATGAGCATGGAATAACTTCTTAAAAATTTTTGTCTTTTTCAATTCTTTAATCAGTGTTTTATAGTTTTCAATGTACAGATCTTTCACCACTTTGCTGAAATTCGTATCTAAGTATTTCATTTTCTTTGAAGTTATTATAAATGGAATTATTTTCTTAATTTCCCTTTCTTTTTTCTTAAGATTTTATTTATTTGAGAGCGAGTGAGCATGAGCAGGGAGAGGAGTAGAGGGAGAAGCAGGCTCCCTGCTGAGCAGAAAGACCAATGAAGGACTCCATCCCAGGACCCTGGGATCATGACCTGAACCAAAGGCAGACACATAACTGGTTGAGCCACATAGACAACCCTAATTTCTTTTTCTGATAGTTTATTGTTAGCGTATGGAAATGCAACTGATTTTGTATCCTGCAACTTTACAGATTATATTAGTTCTAATAGGTTTTTGAAGGAATCTTTAGGATTTTCTGTCTATGACATCATAGTATCCACAAACAGACGATTTTACTTTTTCTTTTCCATTGCATGCCTTGCCCCCCCCCCTTTTCCTTGCTTAATTGCTCTGGCTAAGGCTTCCAGTACTGTGTTTTATAAAAGTAGCATGACTAAGCTGCTTTATTTTGCTTATAATCTTTGAGGAAAACCTTTCAGCTTTTCACCATTCAGTATGATGTTAGTAGCGAACTTGTCATACATAGGCATTTATTATGTTGAGGTACATTCCTTCTGTACCCAATTTGTTGAGTGTTTTGATCATAAAGGGATGTTGAATTTTGTCAAATGATTTTTCTGCCTTTGTCTAGATGATCATATAATTTTCATCCTTTATTTTATTATTATGGTGTGTCACATATATTGATTTGCATATGGCAAACTATCCTTGCATCCCTGGAATATAATCTACCAGATATTTAAGGAAGAAATTATAGAATTTTTCTACAATTTCTTTCAAAGTATAAAAGCAAAGGGAATACATTTTAACTCATTCTATAATGCCAGTATTACCTGCATACCAAAATTAGACAAAAATTTTAGAAGAAAACTGTACACCAATATATCTCATGCACATAGATGCAAAAGTTTTCAACAGAATATTAACCCAACAATGTATGAAAAGAATTATACACCATGACCAAGAGGGATCTAGCTCCAGGTATACAAGACTGACTCAACATTTAAAAATCAATTAATGTAATATATCACATTAACAGGCTAAAAGAGAAAAATCACATGATTATATCAGTACATACTGAAGAAGTTTTGACAATACTCAGTACCCATTCATGATAAAACTTCTCAGTAAACCAGGAATAGAGGGGGACTTTTTCAACTCGATAATGAATATCTACAAAAAAAAAAAAAAAAAAACAAAAAAACAAAAAAACAAAAAAACAAAAACCACACACAACTAACATCATACTCAATGGTGAGAAACTGGAAGCTTTCCCTCTAAGACCGGGTATAAAGCAAGGATATCCCCTTCCACAACTTCATTTTAACATCATACTGGAAATTCTATTTAACAAAAGGAAATAAAAGTTAAACAGATTAAGAAAAAAGATAAAACTGTCTTGGTTTACAGATAACATGCTTAACATGAAGAAATTCTGAAAGATTTGGAAAAACACCCTGGAACTAATAAGGGATTGTAGTAAACTTCCAGGATATAAAATCAATATAAAAAGTCAACTACTGGGGCTCCTGGGTGGCTCAGTCAGTTAAGTGTCTGCCTTTGGCTCTGGTCATGATCCCAGAGTCCTGAGATTGAGCTAAGTGGAGAGTCTGCTTCTCCTTCTCTATCTGCTCACTCTCATGCTCTCTTACTTTCTCTCTCAAATAAATAAATAAAATCTTTTTTAAAAAGTCACCCACTTTTTTGGGGTACCTGGGTGGCTTAGTCAGTTAAGGCCCTGCTTTCAGCTCAGGTCATGATCCTAGGGTCCTGGAATGGAGCCCTGTGTCAGGCTGCATGCTCAGTGGGGATTCTCTTTTCCCTCTATCTCTGCCCCCTGCTCACACACTCTCACGCACAGGCGTGAACGCTCTCTCTCTCAAATAAATGAAATCTTTTTTTTTTAAAAAAGTCAACCACTTTTCTATATACCAGTTAATAAGTGGAATTAGAAATTAAAAACATAATACTAATTATATGAGCACCCCCTAAATAAATATATCTAACAAATGTATACAACTTGTATATGAGGGAAAAAAATGACCAAACTCCAAAGAACAAAATCAATGAAAAACTAAGTACGTGGAGAAATTTTTCATGTTTATGGATAGGAATACTCAATATTGTCTCTCTAGAAAATATATCTATTACTTGAGAATTACCTGAGGAAATTGCTGATTATAATGGACATATTATAAAGATTTACCTATTTATTTTAGAGAGAGAGTGAGAGGGAGGGAAAGCACGTGCACATGAACAGGGGGAAGAGCAGAGGGACAGAGAGAATCCTGAAGCAGATTCCCTGCTGAGTGTGCAGCCCGATGAAGGGCTTGATCCCAGACCACCACCCCTCCCTAAGATCGTGACCTGAGCCAAAATCAAGAGTCAGCTGCTTAACCAACTGAGCCACCCAGGTGCCCCTATAATGGACATATTATAAACTCATACAAAGTATAGTATCAATTTCTTTCATTTAATAACCGGATTTAACTAATATTAATTTACTACCTGTAGTGTACCAGGGATAGTGTTAGGTGATGGGAATATAGCAGTGAAGAAAAGAAAAAATTCCTACTCTCCAGCAATAAATACACTAGTCTTCATGGGGGAGACAGACTAAGTCAAACATTAGCTAATGTTAAGTTTTATAAAGAATGATACAAATAATTATGAAAAATGTGGAAAAGGTAGTGTTATTTTATATAGGGTGGTCATGGAAGCACCTCACATACTGGAACTATTTAACAGTTGAACTTTTTTTTTTTTTTTAAGATTTTATTTATTTATGTGACAGAGAGACAGCCAGCGAGAGAGGGAACACAGCAAGGGGAGTGGGAGAGGAGGAAGCAGGCTCCCAGCAGAGGAGCCTGATGTGGGGCTCGATCCCAGAACACCGGGATCACGCCCTGAGCCGAAGGCAGACGCTTAACGACTGCGCTACCCAGGTGCCCCAACAGTTGAACTTTTTAACACTACCCAAGGGAAGTGAGAAGAGTGTCTTGTGAATATCTGGGGAAAAGAGCATCACAGAATGAAACGCAATTGGTTAGGCCCTAAGGCAAGGGTATGCTAGGTATGTCCAAGGAATAAAGAGGAGGCCAGAGTAAACAAAATGGAGAGCAGAAATAGATGATATTATAACCATAGCCAGGGACTGTATGATATAGACCATGGTGATTTCTTTGGGGTTCTGCTGCATGAGATGAAGAGTAAAGATAAGGTCTCTGTTGCAGCTGGTTTGAGTTGCAGTTTTAAAGGATGTCTCTGGTTGTTGTATGAAAAAAGTGTAAGCACAGAGAGATCACATATGATATTATTTGAACAATATATGGAAAGTATTATGAGGCAGAATATAGGTAAAGAAGGTTAAAATAATTTGCTTTCTTGACACATTCTAAAGAAAAGTTAATAAATTTTGGATTAGAATTGCTGTATGGCAAAAAGAAGTCAAATGTTACTACCAAAGTTTGTGAACTGTAAAACTGAAAGAATTATTATTGTCATTGTTGTTTTGTTAATCAGATGGGAAATAGGGAAAGAAGCAAAAGGTATGAAAGTGATGGGCAAGAAATAAGAATTAATCTTTGGAAACATTAATTTTGTGATGCTTATTAGGTATCTTGGGAATGTTTGTTGGATAGGCAATATAAATATTCACTTTTTCAAAAAGATTTATTTATTTATTTGAGAGAGAGAGAGAGAGCACTTGTGTGAGAGAGGAGAGGGGCAGAGGGCGAGGGAGAAATAGAAACTCTCTAGCAGACTCTGCACTGAGTGGGGCGCTGATGTGGGGTTCGATCCTACGACCCTCAGATCATGACCTGAACTGAAACCAAGAGTCAGACAGTTAATTGACTGAGCCTCCTAGGTGCCCCTAAATTTTCACATTTTTAAACTTACGGATTTTTGTATATTGCTGCTTTGGAGAATTAATTTTTTCATTTAATGTAAAATAAGAATACCTTATTTAGACATGATCTTGAATGATCAGAGTGCCTATTTTCTTATCTTGAACATAAACGATAGCATATTTTATGACTATTTTCTAGGTTACCAGGATGATGCTTGTGTAACATTCAAGGCTTACCATGAGAAAATACACTGAAGAAATGGACAATGTGATGCTTTTATCCAACCAAGGTAAAAGGGGAATATTGCTCTTTCAGAAACTATTTACTCTGATCAGTATTAGCTGAAAAAATATATTTTACCTCAAAATATATTTTTTAAGTTTATTTTAAATGTATTTATTTCATCTTAAATTTATTTTAAATAGAAAAAAATAGGAAAAAACAGTATGTTTTTTTCAGGGCTATCTCAGTGGCTGGAATTGAGTTGATTTTAGAAATAGAAGCATGATTCCTGTGCCCATTCTTTAATATATACTCTTCCCAGTTGACTAGGAATTGAACTGAATCATATTCCTACAGGGATAATAGAAATTCTTCTACCAAGTTCTTGGTGGAAGTTTTTAGTATGTTATGGATGTGCAAGTTGCGATTTGTCATGTCATAATACTGGGCATGGAAGGAAAGAAGAAATGTTAGTTGATTATTCATACAGTGTTCCCGGTGGCATCTTAAGATTATGATGGTGGCAACGCCCACCCTGTAAGTGAATCTAATCATGGTTCCATTACTTCTGGCCATACCAACAAGAGATGAACATGAACACTGACTTGGGTGATCTCTGAAGAAAGGTATTAATCAGAATTCTTTTTAAGAGCTCTTACTAGAAGAAAAGATTCTTAGAATCCTTCCTAGTCAAATATAATTCCTTTATTTCATCCTCATATATCTATAGAAACGGGAATATGGAGGAGTAGGGAGGGTTATAAATCGTAAATGCCTTGTGAAAAGTTGTGTCTTGGGGAAGGGTTCAGACAATTACCATAAAGGAGTTGTTATAATTAATGGCACGTGCTCCTTTTGAATACTTCCAAGTCCCTATCTGTGAACTTTGTGATTTAAGGTTGGTTGATGAACCATAAAACAAGTTTTAAAAATATTTCCATGTTGTCATTTCTTTTTTAATTACCAGTGTCATTATGATAGTACCTATTTTAATATTTTACATTGCAAATGTTCAGCATTTCAGAAATGTGCATTATAGATTTTCTGTATGCTAAACTGGGAAAATAGCCAAGATTTATTACACTGTTTCCCAACTCTAAACAGCACACTGACACGTAGGCAAACTTCTTGTATAGCTATGTCTTCTTTGATTTTTGGGGATAATATTTTTCTTAAGCATTGCTGTCAACTTGACAGATATTAAAATAATATGTAGGTAAATAAAGCCCTCAAATTCATGATTTTTTGATCTAATGATAAGATTTTATGTTTTTAGTTCAAATTATACTCATTTGAATAGAATACATATAATATATAGTAGACACTTACAAATGGCCTTCTAGATTATTAACATAATAAATTAGATTTGAAACCTTAGGTTATTATGTGGGTTGTTACTTCTATGTAATACTAAGAAATACTCTAGAACATATCTAAATGCTAACCTTTAGTTAAAACTATGTCCTTATCCAGAGAACATCTGCTCTAACAAGTGTGTGTCTTTTAGACAGGCCATTAACATAGACGGTGATTAATATGGCATTGTAAATGATTTAGCAGGTGGCAAATATTAAGTTGCTTAACAGGATTTAACTCAATTGTGGAAATCAAAAACTATGAATAGGATTCTTTAATGACTTTCCAGTAATTGTGCTAAATGACTAATATAACATTAGCCATTTTTCAGATTAAATTTAGGTGTGAAAACATGAATGTTTACTACCTTAAAAATCTCTTTTAGATTTACTGTTAGATCCATGTAATTCTTTCCTCAAAATAATCATTACACCACTTCATAACATTTCCTTACTTCCAGAATTATTGAACCAAATGTAATAGGTCAAACTACGACCTTATTTTCTGCTAAATTTCACATGAAGTACTCAAAAATTTGTTAGAACATAGTATCATTTTTTAGTATTTTGATTTATACCTATGGTGTATAATTATTTTTTATAATATAAAATCATAAAACTAATATTCTTTTTTTTTTAAAGATTTTATGTATTTATTTGACAGAGAGTGAAAGAGCACAAGTGGGGGAGTGGCAGAGGGAAAAGCAAGCTCCCGGCTGAGCAGGGAGCCCCACTCAGGGCCTGATCCCAGGACTCTGGGATCATGACCTGAGTCGAAGGCAGATGATTAACCTCCTGAGCCACCCATGTGCCCTAAAATAATATTCTTTAGCATAAAATATAACAGTATTGGATTACAAATAGTTAGAACGAGAATATATGTGTATATGTGGATATATATGTATGCATATTTATATATAAAATACACATATACATACATAGTTTTGTATATTTAAAACTATATAAATTGTATTTTATTACTCTAATATATAACTCTCTGCAATTTATGGTTTTTGACTCATTTATTTCTGATATTAATTTAAACTTATCTGTACACCACCAGTTTTATTCCTTTTAACTCCATGTGTTATGTCATTGTAATTGTATATCTCAAAGCATGTTCATTATACTCTTGATGGACATGTATACTTTTTTCAGTATTTTGCTATTAAAACCAATACTCCAATCAACATTCTTATCCATCATTTCCTTGTGCACTTATGTGAAATTTTCTGAGATATATATTCAGAAGTGTAATTCTTGGAATGAAAGATATATGCATTGTTATTCTTCCTACCTGTTGCCAAATTGCTCTCCTAATTGGATATATCAATTAACAGCCCAATTGACAGTACAGAATTCCAAACTTTTACAGTCTCACGAATGCCTGGTAGTATTGCTTCCTTCTTTCTTCATTTGTGACCTTCCTCTATCCATTCCTCTCTTCCTACTATCTTTCTGTCTTGTTCTTCCTTTGTTAAATCATACTATTCTTTTGAATGAATGTGAAAATATATCTCATTGCAGTTTTAATTTTTACTCCTTAATCTATAGATAATTAAAGTATCTTTTTAGTACTTTTTAAACTTTTTCTCCTCCATAAATTACTTGTTTGCACATCTTTTACCCTTTGTCATATTGAGATTTGGGTTGATTTTGTATGGATTTGTAAAAGGTCTTTTTTTTATTTTTTATATTATGTTCAGTTTTATGTAGGAAATGTCTCCTTAAATGTTGACTTATATTGCTTATTTTATAATGTCCTTTTTCATGCAGAAGTTTTCATTTTAATACAGTAAGATTCATTATTCCTTTGTGTACAATTTCTGCATTTCATCTTGTTTCAGTACATTCCTCTATCCTAGAGGTCTACAGGAAGCCCCTATATTAGAAATATGATTTTAATGTATTTTACACATCAGTTTTAGGGTTTTGTAATACATTTCAGAGCTGTTAAGCCCACAATATTTTTGTAAAGGAAAGTCTTGGAATCTATGATATTAAAATCTTCATTATAAATCACCCTTGACTGTAAAGGAAAGTATTAAGTCTTTTATCTTGGAGAAAAATCCACAGAGCTTTATAATTTGATAATATTATCTGTATTTCTCATCTATATGTATAATTCATACTACAAAAGAAATATATGCCAGTTAAAAATATTTTTTTCCTGCCAAGGAATAAGGATTTGGTTGAAACATTGCATTTTATTATCAAACTCTCATCTTTGAAATAGAGGTTTTATCTCAAATTCTGATTAAGTATTATAGATTTCAAATCATCATTAGTCCCAAGACTTAAAATATTTATCAGTTGATCAAATTCTATTTTGAGTATTTTTTTCTTTCTATATTAGAGAACACATAAAAACATTTTTTTACTGTTCTTGTTGTTTGCAAATTACTTAAGTAAGTTGAATAGTCACTGAAAATAATTTCATCTGCTTAAACAAGAAAAATGAAGAAATAGTCATGAGTGGACAACAAAACCTACACTTTTCAATACATCACTCTAATGCAGATAATTTCTAAAACAGTATGAATATTCATTTTTATGGAGTTCTAAAACAAAAAATAAAACTAGAAATTTTAGAATTCTCAATAAAATGTTCACTGAAGTAAGTATAGAAATACATTGTTCTATAAATTTAATTCATATATTTTTTAGATATGTGCCTGATTTACACTAATGATTCCAAAGCCTAAACATGGTATTTATATGTACATGTATGAATTTCCATGAAGTTATTTAGAGTAAAAATCTAAGAGCTTTAGAAAAGATTGCAAACTGAGAGGCTATCTTAGTAGCTTAATGGAGAAGTAAACTTGTATTAGTGGTTCAATATTTTTTCCCTACTTAAGTCCTGAGAATAATCAATATGCAAAAACCAGTGGAGGAAATTTCAATGTTTAAAACTTGAATGAGAGGTTTAAACAATTGCAAGACTTCATGTTTTACTAAATGGATATTTTAAAATAATTATTTACTTGAAAGTATCCATAGTCTGGAACCTGGGTGGCTCAGTTGGTTGAGGGTCTGACTCTTGGTTTCAGCTCAGGTCGTGATCTCCTGGTCTGGAAATGGAGCCCCAGGTAGGGGGCTCCCCGTTCAGTGGTCAGTCTGCCTCTTCTCTCCCTCTTCTTCTGCCCCTCCCCCCACTCACACCCTCTCTCTCAAATAAGTAAATAAATCTTTAAAAAAAAGTGTCCATACTCAATTTAATTTTAATGTAGAATTTGAAACACAAAAATATTGATTAATCTTAATCTTTGTTATTAACAGTGCATAAATGTATGTATATATAAGAACTTTTAGTTTTATTTATTACTTATAAATCATTCATATACTTATTTTCAAAATAATAAACATTTAATAATCTACTATCCAATATAATAATTAGAATATTGCCAGTATTTATAGAAACTTATATACTCCTCCCCTAAGCTGCCAAGTGTACCGTTCCTCCCACCATGGTAAGCACTATCTTGTTTAAATGTTTATCATTCCCCCTTTTTGTTTCTCAACAATCATCACATATTTATACATGGTTATACAATATTTTAGTTATATATATTTTTAGAGATATGG
Organism: Ursus maritimus; assembly: GCF_017311325.1. Classification (NCBI taxonomy): domain Eukaryota; kingdom Metazoa; phylum Chordata; class Mammalia; order Carnivora; family Ursidae; genus Ursus; species Ursus maritimus. The sequence goes on from NW_024423344.1 coordinate 54,270,459, forward strand.
AATATGGAACAATATATAATCTACTCAGAGTTGTTTTATTCACCCAATATCCCAATATTTTGTTCTTAAAATCTAACCATGGTTTGCATTTCATTACAGCCTTTTATTTTTACTGCTATACACTATTTAATTCTGTGACTACACTATAATTTATTTATATTCTGAAAGTGGATGTTGTATGGGTTTTAAGGTTTTTCTATTATGAGAAGTGGTGCTATGAAATTTCTCCCAATATCTCTTTTTTTCATGAAGTCAGTTTGTCTGATATTAGTTTCATTATTTTAAAATTAAAGATTTTATGTTAAGATAATTATGGATTCACATACTATTATAAGAAATAATTCAGAGAGATTCTGTTTATTTTTCATTTTTTTACTATTATTTGTATTGGTCAATATCAATTTAATTTTAGGTTTGTATCAATGTCAATATGGATTAAGAAATATAATTTCAGGGGCGCCTGGGTGGCTCAGTCATTAAGCGTCTGCCTTCGGCTTAGGGCGTGATCCCGGAGTTCTGGGATCGAACCCCACGTCAGGCTCTTCCTCTGGGAGCCTGCTTCTTCCTTTCCCACTCCCTCTCTTGCTGGCTGTCTCTCTCTCTGTCAAATAAATAAATAAAATCTTAAAAAAAAAAAAAGAAATATAATTTCACTAGCTACCTTAAATAAAGATGTATTATTCTAACTGTAAAACAAAATAAAATACAAGTAAAACTTCTACAAGATAGCAGAGGACAATCTTAGGGTAGGCAGACTTTTCTTAAATTGGATACAAAAATGCTTTTTCAAAAAAGGAAACCTTTAATGAATTCAATTTCATTAAAATTAAGATCTGTTCAAATATTTAGGACAGTTATAAAGGCTGAAATACTGAGAAACATTTTGTGATACATATATCTGACATAGGTCTTCTATATAGAACCCATAAATAATTATCAATTAATTATAAAAAGACATGCATAAATTAAAAATATGATCAAAATACTTGACATGTCATGAGAAGTATTCAAATGGCTAACAAATATACAAAAGTATATCCTAATTACAAGGATTCAATTCAAATTTAAATATCATCTATAGAGATACTATTAGTGCCCACCAGAATGACTAAATGAATTTTTTCTTCTAATTACCAAGTGTCTTGACACTTAACTGACCGGGTGACTCAGTAGGTTGAGCATCTCATTCTTCATTTGGGCTTGGTTCATGATCTCAGGGGATGGGATGAAGCCCCATGTTGAGCTTTGCGTTCAGCCTGGAGTCTGCTTGTCCCTCTCCCTTTCCTTCTTGCGCTGTCTCTCTCTCTCTCTCAAATAAATAAATAAATATCTTAAAAAATAAAAATACTATAATTTGTAATTACATATGCTATTACTAGAGTGTGAATGGAGATGTATCAACTAAGGATCAGCATACATGTGTATCAGCAGAAATTCCTGTCCTGGTTACATACATAAGAGAAATGTGTACAGGGGCGCCTGGGTGGCACAGCGGTTAAAGCGTCTGCCTCCAGCTCAGGGCGTGATCCCGGCGTTCCAGGATCGAGCCCCACATCAGGCTCCTCTGCTATGAGCCTGCTTCTTCCTCTCCCACTCCCCCTGCTTGTGTTCCCTCTCTCGCTGGCTGTCTCTATCTCTGTCAAATAAATAAATAAAATCTTAAAAAAAAAAAAAGAGAAATGTGTACATATATGCAATATTAGACATGCACAAAAAGTATATGGGGGCATTGTTTGTTATAGCTACTATGACCCAAATGTATATCACATGTATAAACATGTATAAAATGGATATACTCATACTGTGATCTACTGTATAGCAATAAAAATGAACATGTTAGAGTTAAGCAAAACAGGGGAGTGAATCTCACAAACATAATGAAAGAAATTAGGAAAACACAAAAGTAACTTGTGCAGTGATGACATTTATTCAAAGTTCGAAAGGAAGCAAAATGAAATGACTATTACTAATCAGGATAATGGTTGCCTTTATGGAGGGAAAGGTGATAATGATTGGAAGAGGGCAGGAGGGGTCTTCTAAGTTGCTATTACTTTTTCTATTTCTTGACCTTTGACACTTGTCATTACAAAGATGCTATCGTGTTGTGGTAATCCATTGACCTGTATGGTTAATGATTGTGCACATTTCTCTTTGTATTCCATTCTTCAAAAGCATTAAGTAATGTTATAAACATTTTAGAAATTGTCCTCATTCATTCACAAGACTTTAAACCTATAATTTTCAACATTAAAAAATGGCAATTTTCTTTTATGAAGCTATAACAATCTATAATCACACAATAAATAAGTCACAACGATGATTAGTATCTTGTTTATATTGTCAGTGTATTTATTTTTAAAAATTAGTTGCCTATCTTGTCATCTTCATTTGCATTTGTCTGATTATTGATAATATTACGATGTCTTCATTCATTTACTTAACAATTTCATCACCTAATATTCTAGAGATTTAGAGCATAATGTAAATAGCATGTACTTAGGTTTATATATGCCTATCTATATCTACAATGTGAAGTTCACAAAGGATGCCTCATTTTTTATTTTAATGTGTGAATATTTATGTTTTCGCTCTATTTAAAACTAGCTTTACTACCAGAAATGTTCCTCTATTGGTAAAAAAAAAAAAATGTTTTCTCTTAAAAGAGTTCACTTTAGAGTTGTAGACAAGTCATAATAAATATGATTGGCAGGATGCCTGGGTGGCTCAGTTGGTTAAGTGTCTGCCTTCAGTTTAGGTCATAATCCCAGAGTCCTGGGATCAAGCCCTATAACGGGCTCCTTGCTCAGCAGTGAGTCTGTTTCTCCTTCTCCCTCTGTCCCTGTGCTTGCTTGTGCTCTCTCTCTCTCTCTTTCTCAAATAAAATCTTTTAAATAAATAAATAAGATGGGAAAGTATTAGGAGATTCTAGTATGTATTAATAAAAATTTTCATAACATAAATAAGTTTCACAAAACAAATTATATAACATATGTAATACATCATACAATAGTGGGAACAACCAATAAAATATTGCAAATGCAATTTGTGGACTAATATTCAGACTAATAAAATATAAGGTTAACTCAAAGCTCCCATTACTATTTTATTTAGCGTATAAGCCAAGTCAACCAGATTGATAAGGTGCCTCCATTCCCCTGCTGAGCTGGCTGTGAACCAACACAAGCTATGACAAGGTGGTTCCATTTGTTTGAGAAACAAATGTTACTAAACCCACCAGGTGAGGGTGGACAGTGGGCAAAACAAAGAGACAGCTGAAAGAATCCCTAGTTGAAAAGGGTAAAATGAGAGTTCTGCCAGCTAAGTGTTTTACTTCCATGTTGCAGATCTCAAATGTGGGCTTTGGTTGATCTTGATTTACTATTTCTCTGAACCATTTAATTGTCAATGAGATGGAATATCCTTAAGAAGAGGATCTTGAGAAACTGATCTCTACCTTGGCAGAAATGTCACTTTGAATATTAATTACTTCTGTTGAATGTGCTGGAAATACTTAAGAATAAGTGTAGAAATATAAGTTCTGTGAGAGATGGTTACCTGTTTTAATAAAGAGAAAGATGAAAGAAATTTCTTAGAAACCATACCTTGATATCCCATAAAAAACTTACTAAAATGTTAGGAAAAAAGCTAAATATTTTTTGGAAGAAATGTCACAAAATCAGAAAAAATATTTGAAAGAAATAGAATCAGAAAAAAAGGGCAAAGTAAGCAGTATGACCACTACAAAAACTATAAGCAATTATAATGTAGTATTAATTATGGTATTAACCATTAAGCAGCATTGGGCCAATCACCATCTACCTAATGCAGCAGATGATGGTTTTCAACAGCTATGCCTTTTATGTTTTTAGAGAAGAAAACATAAGTAGAAGAAATAGAGAAAACAAAGTTACAGTTCCAGGGTATATATCAGGCAGATATGTAAGACATGGGGAAATTGTGCCAAGACCTTGGAAAGAATCTCCATGATTATTGACTTTATTAAAAAAGGAAGCTGCTACAGTCTTTTTTCTCAGTACCAGAAGTGATAGCTATAAGAAATATAATCAGAAATAAAGGATTCTTTCAGATCCTGAATGCAATAGCTGCCCATGAGAAAGACAAACTGTCTTATAAAAGCGTGGAAGCACTGATGGCCAACACCTAATATGAATTGCATAGGAACTAGACCTTGGGAAAAAATATAAAAAGCTATCAAATAGTAACTAAATTAGATATGATTGAATGGAAATACAAGCCTTAAACTAGGCTAGTATTCCAAAGATCATGACAAATAGGAAAATTTCTAATAGATTATTATCATATTGAATCTACAATACATGAAACAAAAATTATTACCAAGTAGTGTTTGTTTCAGGAATGTAATATTGGTTTCATATTTGAAAATTAATAACTTTGGTCTAGTTGGACCTTTGATCTAGTTTAGTTCTGAAAATTAATTTAGTAACTTGGCTATATCAATTTGAAAACTCTATTGTGAAAAAAAGAGAGTAGTAATCATTCTTGATAGTGTTGTGTCAGGGTTAAAATAACCTTACCACCTGATATACTCATATTCATTAACTGTGTGAAGTCAGAATTATTAATTTGCTTTATTATTATTGGAATAATAGTATGAGCATTTGTTCACATACTCATATTGATACCATCAATTATTTGACTTGCAATATATTCTATTGCATTTGTTGTTGGAAATAGACATGCATAGACAGCATTCAGACACTACCAACTTTCAAGATCTTTATTTTGCAGTTACATAATGAAGTATAGAAATGGGTTATCAATAATGCAGATCAGGTTCCAAAAGTAATTACTTTTGATTTTCTCCACTTGTTACACCTCATAAAACACATTCATATAAATATAAAATAAACAGAAACAACTATTCATATATCTTATCATATTCTTCTTTATAGAAGCAGATCATGCTGCTGACAGTGAATTCTCAAAAACTAATGAAGGGCTCTCATGGTATTCCTATTTAAGTTTGTGAGTGTGTATGTGTATAGCTAGAATGGAAGTGAAGCCAATAATTAAAAATAAAAAGAATTCTAGGAACTTGAAAGATAAATCAAAAAGAACAAGGAGAAGCTTTTACAAGGCTAGTAAGACAACTCAGTATTTTAGCTTCACTTCCATATTTCCCAAAATTTGATCAGCAGGACATTAGAAATTTATATTCTAGACACCATCCTTGTCCAAATTCATTTTCAAACCATGGAGTCATTTGGGAGTAATAATTTCTGCATCTTTAATAAGCCTCCAAGTGACAGTTTTTTACAACATAGTTTGAAAACTACTGTTCTTTCTTGATATTAGAAAACTTCTGTTTCTGTTTTCAAGAGGAATTTTTTAATGCTCAACAGCTGAAATCAAAGAGTGAAATGAACAGCAAAACCTTTATTCCATTAGAAAGAGTCATTTTCAGCTCAACATTATTGAAGTTTGAGTAGAGATCACTGTATGTGATGATTTAATCGCAAATAAACTTCTTATAAATTGAAGAAGGAAGACTCACTGGCATTTGAGTTTTATAAAAAATATGTGAAATGCATAGGTTTCTATATAATGCTAATGTTTTACTCGACATGCCAGTGAGCCAGAAAATATGATGTAATGATTGAGGTGACACAAAAATATCTCTGTTATGATCAAACTTTCTAGGGTATGGTTTCAGGTGGAGTTGTCAAAAATCTTCATCTTTAAGCATACAACTTAGAACTCCAGATGCAGATAGAAAACAATGAAGATGTTTTTAAAACGTATAGAATGGGTATTCCAGTTAATAATACTGCATAATAGTGTACACAATAATTAGTAACTTGCAATAAAAATCCTCATTTTATTATTTCTCTTGGTTTTGCTTATCAGGATTTGAGCAAGGTTTCATCTAGATTTCTGGCCCAGGAAATCTCATGCAGTTAATCAGGTAGTATCTGGAGCTGAAATGGCAGAGGTTTGGGTGGAATAGATGTATGCAGCCTGAGCATTTCTCTCTTTGTGTTGCCATAGGTCTTCTCCATGGATTCTCTCCTCTTTTCTGTTTTGGATTTTCTTATAGCATAATCACTTCTCATGATTAAGATTACTTACACCAAAGGTCAGGAAAGTACGGCACAAGGAGCATTGCCAGATAAATATAGGACATGATTAAATCGAATTTCAGATAAAGATGAATAACTGTTTTTGTACATATATGATCTGGAAAATATTTGAGATCAAATTACACTTTAAAGAAAAAGGTATTTGTTGTTTACTTGAAATTCAAATATAACTAGGCACCCTGTATTTTTATTTACTGCATCTCATAACCATGGACCAAATCTGGATGGTCTTTTGTTTTTGTAAATAAAATTTAAGTGGGACACAGCCAAACCAAATCATTTAGGTATTGTCTATGGAAGCTTTAGCGCTGCAAGAGCAGATTTGAATAGTTGCAGCAGAGACCACATACCTGGCAAAGTCTAAAATATTTACTATCTGACCTTTTACAGAACAAGGTTTGCCAGTCTCTGCCTTGTAAGGCAGCTTTCCAGTAAGAAAGGTCAAAGCTATATCTGCTTTCATAACTAAACCTGGGAGGTCTCATAGCTCACTTCTGCCAAGACTAAGGTGAGAGGAATTAAACTTCAGTTTGCAAAAGGGAAAGGGAAGTTTCTAGAAAAACTTGACAGTAAATATTTTGCAGCCCCATGTTAGAAAATACAAATTTTGGGGCGCCTGGGTGGCACAGCGGTTAAGCGTCTGCCTTCGGCTCAGGGCGTGATCCCAGCGTTCTGGGATCGAGACCCACATCAGGCTCCTCCGCTATGAGCCTGCTTCTTCCTCTCCCACTCCCCCTGCTTGTGTTCCCTCTTTCGCTGGCTGTCTCTATCTCTGTCAAATAAATAAATAAATAAATAAATAAATAAATAAATAAAT